>NW_006494614.1:22448586-22460399 GCF_000325575.1 Pteropus alecto | reverse complement strand
TTTGAACACTCTTTCCTACAATACTGTAAAGTACAAGCCAAGCACTGAACTTTATTAGTACTGAAAAGTCATTCGTGTATTATAACATTACTCAGTGAAATATTCTTAAAAAATAATATCCAGACTCTAAGATCAGCACTTATAGAGACTGTTGTTGACATTAATAAAAACTCAGATCAAACAAAAACATTTCCTTGCCTTATTCCAAACTTCCAGGAGGCTGAGGCTCACACTCCCTTGAGCCCCTGCACGGGGCATGCACTGTATTCAGCGCTGCTCAGGGGACATTTAAAGCTTCTCCTTCATAAGTCCATATTTTGAATATCGATTTTGGAGATTTAGCTGGAAAATGTTTTCTTCAACTCCAGCCAAAATGTTAATAGAAAAATACTCCAGGCTTTTAAAGATTTCTTAGGATTGTAATAATTGTTCTTTATCTACAATCGCTAGTCTCACAAAGCATATTTTCATTTTCAAAATTATCCACCAGATTTCTAAGGCCTAATTTGGAGTGTCACACAAACATGCGTTAAAAAACACATTTTTGGAGGGAGCAGTGTGAAATACGAAGTATTGTATCTTAACTCATTTTTGAGCCATGAAATATTTGCAGAATGCTTAGATCTCTGTGAACAAAATTAAAGTTTCCTATGTGTCTAATTCAGGCACCAAGTGTGGAAATTCTAACTTGGAATACTGGGTAAAATAAAAGTTCTAGCTATATTCTGAGACTAGTAAGACTTGGGTAAAACAAAACAAGGTTACAATTGTTTCAGAGGAAACTCACCATCTTTGAAGATAATTCTTTTGAAACCAGAATTTTAATTTTTCTAATAATTGGAAACAAGTCTTATCTTAGGAAAATAGAAAATAATCATTTATAATTCCTAAACCACAAGCTTGAAAATATATGCTAGGAAAAAAAGTTGTTTCTGTTTTATTACAGATTCTTAGGTTGGGTGTAATCAACATTTGTTTTATTGACACTTTAGGAATTTAATTGCTTGTTATAGTCACTCTCCAAAGAATAAGCAATTGGTCCTCTGTATTATTAAAATAGCTAATCTGCATCCCAGCTTTGTCATCCTTTCTTGCCAATATGCTTAATAACATCTCTCTCTAAAGGAATATTCGCATACTCGCAGTATGTAAAATACGGAAATTGGCAGAGAGTGCTATAGTTGAGGAAAAATATTACTTTGCCCCTCTCCTTTCGAAGGGCTCCATTTGAGTGTAACTTGCATTATTCTCTAGAATTATCCCCCAATCACCCTCTGCACCATCTGGAAAGTAGAAAGCCCTGTTTTCTAATATGTGTACTGATGAATGTAGGTTCTTAGAAATTATCACAGTTTCAGATAATTAAAGGGAGTCCTCTCTTAGCCTCTTTGCTCATCTAAAAAGCAGAATTTAGTTGTAATTTCCAGGATCCAAATGGCTTCTTACAGTACTCACAGGCACATGCTACCTAGCTCCTATGTCACACCAATGATGGGACAAAGTATACCACTTGGGTGTAAAAGGAGAAATCAGAGTTATGAGAGAATTTAGACCTTCTTTTTGGTATTGTGCTAGTGATTAGGCCACCTACACATTTAAGGAGATATGAGATCTAGACTTAGAACCACAGACCTGGAGGGGAGTTTAGAGACTATAAAGTCCAACTCTTCATTTTAAACAGAGTAACTAAGGCCTCAAGAAGTTAGTTAGCCTGCTTGAGGCCACAAAGATATCTAGTGTTGGTGCCTTTTTTCTTCTTCCCACTGCCCCAATTACAGTTGGTATTCAATATCATATTTAGGTGTACAGCATAGCATTTAGACATTATATAATTTGTGAAGTGATTCCCTGATAATTCTAGTACCCACGCAGCACCACAGTTATTACAATTTTATTGACTATGTTACCTATGCTGTACTTTACATCCCTGGGACTCTTTTGTAACTATCAATTTGTACTTCCTAATTCCTTCACCTTTTCACCCCATCTGGCAACCATCAGTTCGTTCTCTGTATCTATGAGTCTATTTGTTTTGTTTGTTTATATTGTTTTTTTAGATTCTACATGTAATGATTAATATATACTATCTGGAGACTTTTACTGACAAGTTAGCATAAAGGAAGGAAAATATTCTATTAAAACTCATCCAACCAATCAACCAACCACCCGGCCAGCCAGCCAGTCTGCCAACCTGTCTGAAAGTCTTTGTGTATGTGTGTCTATATAAACATACTATATATGTCTCCATGGTCTCTTCTGTGCTTACAGAGATGGGGTGGATGCGTAGAGAGGGAGAGGGGTATCCTTAAGAATTTGTGTGTGTATCATCAGCATTGTTTAGGATACTGAATTTCCTGCCAAGAACATTCATTATCTCTTGAGGATCAGTGAACATTATGTAGGTATGGACAGCTAGCAGAGTAAGTTTTCAAATAATTTTGAGTTCTTGTTTTGCAACTTCTATCCATAGCTTTTGTTCATGTGTATGTTATCGTTAGTCCCAACATTGCTATAAAATTTTGTATTTCTACAGCTCAACTGGGTCTTGTAACTTATTCATTATAAATAGGAACACAGAATTGGTAACAGATTAGTACTTATAGTAACTATAATAATTAAATAAAATCAGTAAGGATTATGCATCTACATATTTTGAATGGCTAAGGTAAGAGTTGATGTTCAAATCACCTATGATGCCATTATCATACTGTCACTATTTTTCTTTTTTGCACATTTTGCTTGTGCCCTGAAACAAAATGAAACAAATAAAAATTTATTTCCTCTAGATATATTATTTTTTGCCACTTGTTGTACCTCAAATGATCACAAAATAACCTAAAGTCTTAGGAAGTAGCTCTTAAATATATGCTAGTGTCCCATAAAGGTACCACCTCCCCCCTTTATATCATCTTTCTTACAAAATTGTGTAACATTCTGTAAATTGGTTTGAATACTGGCACGTATTTCCCAAGTGCATTTGGTTCCTCTAAGGTGGTACCAGCTTATTTGTTTCATAGTCTTTATTTTCCTAACTCAAACAAGAAGACTAATAATAAATTTGAATAAAATATTGTTGAGGAGCCCAGACTGGAAAAAAAGTAACTGCTTAGTTACTAGTCTTAAAATCACATTCCTACTTTGAATAAATTATGAATAAACAAATTGCATATATACCTTGGCTTTCAAAAATAAGCTTTAATGGGTTTCTTGGTTTTTGGAAATCTATAATACTCTGATTACCTCCCAAAGATATTGTGTTGTTGGGTAAAGCTACATATATATTTAGTGTCCAAAGTTAGTAAGTCTTGAAATAGAGATTTTTATAATGCACTATATATACAAGGGCTAGAAACCTTAGCAAAACCATTCTAGTAAAAACAACTACCATAAACACTTTTGTGAATACCATTGCGTAGGCATTTTCATTATTACAGTGTCTTGATTAATACATAATCATAAATAATTCATATACCATAGGAAGAAAACTCTAGGGAGAGGGAGGGAGGATGCTTACACCCCATTCCTCTGCCGTTTGTTTGTTTGTTCATCTATCTATCTATCTATCTATCTATCTATCTATCTATCTATCTATTATCTATCTATCTATTATCTATCTATCTATCTATCTCTATCTATCTATCTATCTATCTATCTATCTATCTATCTATCTATCTATCTATCATCTATCTATCTATCTATCTATCTATCACAGGAGCCTATATGGATAGGATAATTTAATCTGATATATTCTTGTTGCAGAATGATTAATTTATGAGGAAGTCAATAAATCCAAAATAGTCTGTCTTGAACAGCTGTCTGAACAGATGGAAGAATACGAGAGAATACTCTACTCTGCTGGTGGTTGAGGGGCTGAAGGAAAAGAGAAAGAACAGGGAAGAGAGACAGCTCCACACGCGAAGGAATTTATATCTTGTTAATTCTAGTAGAAATTCTGTGATTCTTTCATCATCTCTCTCTGTTTTGTCCAAAGAAACAACACGTTAACCTTTCTTTTCTTTTTAAATTGGTATATTTACTATGATAAAGCTATTTTTTTTACACTGTAGGTGTAAAAGCACATCATAATATAATTTAAAGCTATGTAAGACATAATTCAAGACTTAGAAAGAAGGTTTTGAATGCTGATTGCTCCATTACCTTCGGTTTCTTTGTCTCAGTTTAAAGAGGAAATATTTTTCATGCTTTAGAGATGTCAGTGCAGGAGATGAGGTGATGATGTGTGTTATGTGTGTACATTTCCAGTTTTCTACTGAAATTGATGATGATGGGGCTGAGATTCTCAGGATGCTTAGAATCGTCTGACTCAGACTTAGTCCATAAGATGAAAGCAAAAGTGACTGCTGGGTGGGGAGCAAATGAAGGTGAATGACAAATCACACTTAGGTTCAAGAATAATGATGGAAGATTAATTCACTTGTGAGGTTTGGATTTATTTGAACTGCTTGAAAATATTAACCACTACCTATTAGAAAGTATAATAGCAACTCAATTTTCCCCTACTTTGGTTCTTAATCTTTTGTATGACACTATATTGTGATAAATAGATCTTCATAAGACTGAGCTTCTATGTCTGGCTTATTGTATATTTATTACACCTAAATAATTGGTAAAATGTACTTCCACTCCTCAACTGAAACACACTAAATATTTTATATATTCTACATTTAAAATGGAAAGGACCATAGGAGTTCTAAGAAAACAAATCCTGGATCATTTCCAAAAAGTGATAACAACAACATTATGTGATCATTATAGTCATTTGTAAATATTAAGTATGATAAATGCAACAGCTGCTTGAATGAACTTAGAACTGTTGCATTTTATTAATGAGCAAAATGGTTCATTGAAGCATTTGGAATAATGTAAGCACTGCCTGGTTGTGACCTGTTAATTGATCAGAAAATCTAAGTAGAGTAAATCTAAATAATATCTTCCTACATGATAATTTAAAAACCACTTACTTGCTTCCCATACTAAGTCCCTGATTATTGATTTCAATATATAACAGGATGTAGAATCATTTAAATGACTTTCCATTAGGTATCATTAGCATCATATAAAGTTCCAGGGTTCATCCTGAGACATTATTCTCGGAAGAGGATCGTGATGCCATAGTTGCTAGAGTGTACTTCCAAATGATATTCAGACTTATTTGCAACTTCTCTCTGTAACTTTATTCATATGAAAGCATCATTATTCATTGTATTACAATAGCAATTTTAACATAATAGACCTTTACTATAACTTGCATATAATAACATAACTTATAGAACATATAACAGTAAAAATTGTAGATGTTACATTTAAGAACAATTAAAATTAGTGAAAGTATGAATTAGGATTTTGTATATTTTGAAAGGTCCAAGAAGAAATGGACTTCCTTTTTTTTTTTTTCCAGAGTCAGTCAGAGAACCATAAAAATTCTCAACCTGAACATTAGAACCTGCAGTGCTAACAAGTCCAGACACAGACAGCACTGAGAACAAAGACCACAGAGCACATGCTCACAGATGAGAATGGGCAGGCTGAGTATTTCCTGCTTGCGTGACTAGATCCATTTAGTTCCTCTGGGTCTGAAATATGAAGTTGTCCTCAGTCTTGTTTTAGGTTCCCCATTCAGTCTCTGTGTATTGAGGCAAGTGGATGAAAAGATTAGTCATTGTTTTAAATCATCTCTATTTTTGTACTTACACTCTTCATTTTAAACATGTGCAGTGATGACCTCTCTAGAATGGAGGGAGCAGTACTGCTTTAGGAAAATTAAATGGTTTTACTTTAAATAGAACGTTATGATCACATACTGCATCTTTTTATTATGCATTAAGTGAACAAATGCTTTCATAACTGTTAAAACAAGGAGGGTGCACAAATACCTTAATTAGAACATGTATCTCTTCAGTGTTGAGTTCCTTTTCTAGTGATGCCAGCTCTCAGCTCTGGGCTGGCCTTAAATCCTGTTGTACACAGGAAATGCTTTCTACAGCTTCCAATGTGCAGGCTCTCTTCTGAGTACTCTGTTTACTACCAATCTTATATGTATTATTGTGATCCCTGTTATACATATGAGGAAACAGAGGCACACAATGTAACTTGTCCAAAGTCATGCAGGCAGTGAGAATTCAAGCCAAGTCTGGCTCCAGAGTTAATTTTCCCTATACTGTGTAGACTCTCACATACCTCTGATAGTCCCATAAGAATAAGAAAAAGTCTTTCAACATGAGAGAATTGATATCAAATCCACTCTGACACTAAAATTGTAGGGTTATTAAATAATGTTCAGAATGTTGCAGAATTTTCTAAGGAATGCCATGCCCCTTCTTTCCAGTTACATTGTCTACAAATGACACTCTTGTGATCATGTGATGCCCTCTCAGAAACTGTCTCTTCAGATACTAGGTATGCTCCAATTTAAACCTCCAGTTTTTAATCCTAAAACAGTTCTCATAAAGAAATGGGAGTGGCTTCAAAGGGGCTGCATGTTCCAGTGAAGAAGAAAGGATGGTTCACTCTCGTTTCTTCTTCTGAATTTGTTTCTCTAATAAGGTGACCAGCCTCGATCCAAGGAATGCACCTTCAGTGGTCATCTATCTGGCAGGCACTCAGAGTAAGCATGGTGGATTATCTCTGAATGTAATTAGTAAAATGCAGTGCAAGAATATTCCCTGGGAAAAGGTTATCATATCTAAATTTTTAATTTTAATTTTTAAAATTCAAGCTAACTCATATGGGTTAAAAACCAAGTATGAAAAAAATGTGCATTTTTCTCTCCTCACACTCTTGCCCCCACCTGCTCACTTTTCATCCTCTTCTGCCTAATCACTGCTATTAGTTGCAATATATATTCTTTCATAGCTTTTACATGCATATCCAAGCACATGTTAATATTGCTTCTTATTCCTTGTCCATTTTTTACATAAATAATAGCAGAGAAGACTCCTAAATTTTGCTTTTTTCACTCAACAATAAATCTATAGTAGCTCTTTCCATATCAGTACATACAGAACTTACTTAAAATTATCTATCTATCTATCTATCTATCTATCTATCTATCTATCTATCTATACATTTATATAGCTTCTCCATATTCTATTGTGTGGATATATCATAATTTGTCTTACCAGGCCCGAACTAATGGGCATCTGGGTTGTTTCTAATCTTTAGTTATAGTTATAAATGAAAATGAATGAATAACCTTGTACATAGATGATTTCAATGGTGTCCAAATATATCTGTAGGGTAAGTTCCCTAAAGTGGAGTTATAGGATCAAAAATATATGTATTTTTAATTTAGATAGGTATTGTCAAATGCTCTTCATCCTTGTGATAGGTGAGAGTAACTGCTTCCCTACAGCCTCACCAAACAGCATGTACTAGCAAACTTTTACATTTTTGCCAATATCTTTGCATTTTCTTTTTTGTGAACTGATTTCAGATTTCTTGACTTTTTTTGCTATTGAATTGAGTTTTCTCATCTCAATTTGTGAAAGCTCTTTATATGTCAGCAAGATTAGCTTTGTATGTTATATTAGTGGCAAATACTTTTCTCAATTGATTTGTCTTGACTTTGCTTCTTAGTATTTTCTTTTGCTATGCAGATGTGCTTTGGGGGTATGCAATAAAATGTATCAACCTTTTATTTCATGGCACTATGGGCTTCTTTTAATGTAAAGTTTAAAGATATAAAAAAACACTTCTGCAGAAGATGCATAAAAAAAAAAACAAACTTGAATTTTAACCTGCTATAATATATGTTATATTCTCCCCAAAGAAATTGATTTTTACACAGTGTGTGACTGGAAACTGCCAAGAAGGTTAATGCCCTAGGCCCTGGCTACAACGTAGGATTTAAGCCTGTGGAGTTATAAAGCCAAGGGATATTTATCATGGATTTTTGGAAGGTGCTCCCTTCCCTGGGAGCCATTCGACATTCTGGCTAAGCTTTCAGCCAAATGTTCATTTTGGGGAGCAAAAGACACAGCAGGAAGAAAAAAAAAAAGGCAGCTTAGAGAGGCATCTGCCAACAGAAATTGAATTCTATTTTCTTTAACAAAAACCTCTGTGAGAAGTTTCAAGTAGACTAGTTTTATTGTTGAAAAGCCAAGATTCCTTTCTAGATAATAATCATGATAACTATAAAAAGTACTTTGCATCAGTTAAAATTTAATCCTTACAACAACTTTATGAGATAGGTGCCATTAGAATTTCCATTCTGCAGACAATATGAGGCTTAGAAATGTTAAGTAATTTACCCAAGGTTACACTGCTAGTAGTGAGGAACAAAGTTGAAAGACAAACTCAAATCTCATCTGATTCCAAAGATCAGGATTTTAAATACAATCTTAGCTGCCTCTTCAGTAATAAAGAGGCTACCCTAATTTTGCAAGGTCAAGTTGCCTTTAGCTAGGTAATTTAGCTTTGGGGGAAAAGCGTATTTCTGTATCTATCAGTGGTATCAAAAATCCTTGAGTTTTTTTTTTTTTCTTTACTGGTTTTCAAATAACAATAAAAAAGGTGCTATGGAAGCAACACATCCAAGTCTGATTTACCTAGAATTGTGGGGACAGCCACTGTTTAACTCATCTTTATGTCCCTAGCATCTATTTGCAGTGCCTGAAGTATACAGTCAATGATGCCTCCTAAATAAATATACGAACAAACAAATTCTGTCCTCATTATCCTCTTATTTACCTGATTGGTTTTTAATTTAACATTTTGACTAGTTAATACATTTACATGGTTCAAAAACCAAGACACGAGGGAGTATATTGTCAAACCCCCTCTCCCCACCATGTCCCATCTGCCCAGCTCCCTTCTTCATTGGCAGTCATATTATTGGTTTCTTGTGTATTCTTCCATAAATTTAAAGCATATTTAAGTAAAAATCAATATATGTAAAAATCAATATAACACAACCCAATTCTTAAAAAAACACATGTATTTATTATAAAGATGTAAAGGCTTATTAAAAATTTGAATCATACAGAAAAGTAGAAAGAGAAAAAAGCTCTAATATCTAAAAAATCCAGTAGGAATATTTTGGGGTATTTTCTTCCATCTGTTAGAATTATCAGGTACCCTTAAATTACTTCTTTCACCCTGCTTTTCTCTAATTCCAAATCTAATCCAGATGTTAGCGAGTAATGGCTAAATATTACCCTCTGATAAGGTTTCAATTGGTTTTTAACTTTGGCCTCTGCAGTAGAAGACACTTCTATGGCGAGACACAGGAGGCAACTATAAAACAGTGACTTCCAGGGCCTGACGGTTTTTGCTTTCTCACACAAATCATGGCAGGGTAAAGACATAGAAGATGCTGTAAAGTATTTTGCAGCAAGCATTTTGAGGGGAGCTTTTCGAAGAATCTATTTACATTCATAGAGATTATGTGAAGATTTGAACAGTTGTATGCAGAGACTGAGAACACTGTACAGTTAGCTTGTCAGCTCTAAAAAAAAAAATCGGAGTCTATGTGGAATAACATGGACCAGTGGGAAAATACACTGATATGGAATGGAGACGGACAATGACAGAAATAGAAAATACTGACCAAACCTGCATCCTCAGCTTATTTATTCAAGCTAAGGGTTATCTCAAGCTAGGAGCTCTACTAATGTTCTAACTGGAGGGACTAGTAATTTACATCCTACCCCTTGTGTAAATACACTGGAATAATGGTTACAGTTACTCTGTGAGTGTGAGTTTTGAGTGTGTGTGTGTGTGTGTGTGTGTATTTAAACCCACACTTACAGACTTTTAATGCATTTTCCATGACAAGTAGGGTTCAGTGAATTCTCAATCCATTACTTTTTTTGTTTGTTTGATTGTTTTTAAGATTGGGATTAAAAATCCATTCATGCGTGGCTCGGAAAGGAGTCTGGGTCATGGGAATTTAAACACAACTGTGGCTAACATGTGCCCAGAGTGGGGAGACCAGGTAAGCAGCAGCACTTATAAACTAGTGTCTCAAGATAGAGGAGTCTTGTCTGGGAATGCCACAGTACACACGGGCATTCTCCAAGATTCTGTCTGGTAAGTCTTCTATTGTATAACTTCGGCTTCAATGAACTGAGACTAATATGTTCAATGAAAAGATTTAAGACATTGTCCTTACTGTAAGTCAGAGTGTAGAAAATACCCATGCAGTAAATTCACAAAAGGAATGATACAAAGAAATTGCTTTCAATTTCCTAACCATTGCCCCAGTGTACTATGACAGTTGATTTATTCCTCTGGCTGCCACATTAGCCTGTCAGCATTGTGGTGAAGGCTGGAACCCCAGGGCCTTACAAAGTGTCTGGCTCATAGTAAGTGCTCACTAAATATTTGTTGAGTGAAAACTGAATACATTTGCATTTAAAAAAAGAAGACAGTGAAGATAAAATACAAACATTGCTCCAGTGACCTCACATAAATGATGGTCTTTCTAGATTATACTCATCATTCTTCATTACCTGCTCCTATGGTTCTTTGAAATAAAGTCCTTCTGGGGCTTCTAGTTTACTGTCTTGAATTATGTCTGGCTGTTTTAATTATGCCTGGCAGGTTAATATTTCTACAGAACAGATTTAATCACATTACTACCCTGCATAAAAAGATATTCTTCACCTTGGCACTCAAAACCCTCTGTAATATATCCCACACCGTTTCTATTTTCC
Organism: Pteropus alecto; assembly: GCF_000325575.1. Lineage (NCBI taxonomy): Eukaryota > Metazoa > Chordata > Mammalia > Chiroptera > Pteropodidae > Pteropus > Pteropus alecto. Next base: position 22,449,723 of record NW_006494614.1, on the reverse strand, counting down.
CACTCTATGCTAAACTCATATCCTATAGTCCAATTAGGCTGGACTATCTCCTCATTTGACAAGAAAATATCACACTTTCTACATGCATCTATTCCCTGAAACATCTATCTTATTTTCAGCTTCCCTGGAGATAAGAATAATACAGGACCCTCATGACCCAGAAATTCTGATTCAGTGAGTTTGTATTGGGCCTCAAGAATTTTAAAGAAATGAATGGCATTAATGATTCTTAACATCAGATAAGTCTGGGAAACTCTGCTTTGAACAGAGAATCTTACACATATGAGTGCTCAATAAGTATTTGTTGAGTAAATTCATTTCCCTGTGTAAGTATCAGCAGTTGGACAGAAGAGCAGGCAGCCCCACACATACAAGAAAACACAGTTGGGTTTATACTTGACTTTGAACAACCAACAATATTGCAAGAGTAGTTTAATGACACCCTCAAGGAAAATGATAATTTAAATGTGATGATAATTTAAATAATAAATCAACTTGGACAAACATATCCTTTTTACTGTGTAGCATATGGGCACAGTAATAGAAAACGAGTTGGTACAAAACTTCTTATTTAAATTAAAATTTTAACCATTCAGAAATATTCAAATAAAGTTGTTTATTTCTCTGTAAGATTAACAGTAGCAACGAAAGTAATTAAACAAATTTCATTTTCTATAGGGAATTTTTGAGCTCTCATTCACTGTTCCATGGTATATCTAATCACTCCAATTTCTTAAAACATGTAGCTTAAAAAGCAAAAGCAATTTACCACCCAGAATGTCATGATATGTGGAGAAGAAATAAAGACAAGTTTAGAAAGAAGAACCACTGAACACACTACCATTTAGTTTTGATCTACTGGGTTTTACTCATCCTTCTTATGTATACCACTTGACCTTATTTTTTCTTCAGATACAGCAGGAGTCTGCGCATTGCCTTCTGTTCTTGTGTGCTTTGACTTCCACTTACACCTACCACCTGCACAACCTCCTGTAATTGAATTCAAATTATTGTAATAGGGGCTCTAATAGGTCAATTTAATCCTTGTTTTCTCTTTTTCTTTTCTTTTCTTTTTTCTTTTCTTTTCTCCCTTCCTTCCTTCCTTCCTTCCTTCCTTCCTTCCTTCCTTCCTTCCTT
>NW_006494614.1:22427952-22448532 GCF_000325575.1 Pteropus alecto | reverse complement strand
TCTTTCTTTCTTTCTTTCTTTCTTTCTTTCTTTCTTTCTTTCTTTCTTTCTTTCTTTCTTTCTTTCTTTCTTTCTTTTTTTCTTTCTTTTCTTTTCTTTCTTTTCTTTCCTTGTCTCTCTTTCTTTCATTCTTTCTCTTTCTTTTTCTCTTTCCTTAATCACGTCGACGTTTTTTATTGATTTTGCTCTGTCTTAGGAACAGGTGGCCCCAAAACAAATAATTTAATTCAAATAAAATCTTTTGGCCTTTCCTCCCTCCTTCCCTTCCCTTCCCTTCCCCTTCCTTCCTTCCTTCCTTCCTTCTTTCCTTCCTTCTTTCCTTCCTTCCTTCTCTCCTTCCCTCCCTTGCCTCCCTCCCTCCCTCCCTTCCTCTTACCTTCTTTTCCTCCTTCCTTGTTTAATTAGGAAGAACTGTCATACTGGTCTCCTTTCTAGGTGGTTGAGAGACATAGACTAATTATCCTTTACCAAGTGTCTTTGTGGTCCAAACATCTTCGCCAAGGCACCAAGGCTATGTTTAGAACATAGCACTACCTATGTGTGAATTGACCAAGGTAGGTCACGTATCAAGGGCCAGTGGATGGGAACAATTAGAAGAATATGGAGTTGGGGGAGTATTCTGAGGCTTGGTTACTGTGAGATGTCTCTCTACAATATTTCATTCCTCTTTCACTCATAGATGATAAATCAAAAGGTATTTTCTTGGCAAATATATTTCTCTACTATTGTATGTATATGTATATGTATTTTTTTTCTTGAGGACACATTCAAGTCCTTCAAGTACTTAAAATTATTAACTAAAAATAATGTTAAAAAATAATATTACCAGCCCCACAGGTACATAGAGACAAGCATGGCAGGTATCCATGAAGGATTCTGGATTTTACTGTTACCTTTCTCTTCCTTATTCCTCCTTGACCTTTTCTCATGATTAGCTGGACCCTCTCATGCTACTGTTTGTAAGTCCAAGACAGAGAGCTGGTGGAGCATCAATAAGTACATTTGAGCTAAGTGCTTCAAAGACAGAGGAGATAGAGACAATTATGAGACAAGGAGGGCAAAAGCATGTTAGTTAATAATGGCAGCTATGTCATGTTGGGGATAGGATCATGTTGGCCATCAGCTTCCATCTCCTGGAAATCTTGTTGCAGCTGGTTCAAATCCAATTCTACAGACTTTGTAAGATTTGCCTAGAGCCTCCCCAGGATTTTGGCTTAGTATTCTGTCATTTTCTCTATGCCTCCTCACTCCTACCGGGTCTACAGGTGCTGCCTTAGTCTTGGCCACATTAATTTAGGTGCGAAGCCTCGTCCTTTCATCCCGTTCCTTTTTAATTCTCTGATTTCAAACACTGCATAAATTTTAGTAACTTTTCTGAGAATTTAGAGGTTGCAAGGGGGGTGGTTGAAAACAGGGAGTGCTCAGCCTTCCAACATCTCCCTGGCTCTTCCCTTCCCACTCCTCTTTGGTGAAACTAGAAAGAAACTTTCTCCCCCAGTCTCACATGTTCTTTCCATCTTTCCAGGCCCCCTCAAGGGGTGTAGCAATGTATCTCCTTATGAGCTAGGGATGATTAAAGGTGGGATTTGAGATCAGCTTCAACCTTCAGTGATTAGTCAAAGCATTTCTTTCTACTAAGTCATCTTTAATGGTTCTTAAATGATGGTATAAGAAAATGTTTAATAGGGGTGAGGAAGCAATATAGGGATGAAACAATGTAAAAGGAGATTGAAGTTAGAATCAAAAGAACAAATGAGAAAAGGTATGCACCAGTGACTCTGACTATTAAATAAAATATATAGTCATGAAAAGAGATCAATATTAAGGGTATTGGAAGAAAGGGATATATTTTTCATTTTGTCATTCTCTCAATTCCATAAATTTTGCTCCCTTCTCATCTTTTCAATCTTTTCTAAATCTCTCCCCTCATCTCCTTTTTACAACTGGGAGTCTTTTTTTCCAAGAAAACAATCTAAATTTGATAAATCAAATAATTTCCTATACTGTAATGTAGGTAAGCTTTTTATATTTTTAAAATTATAGTGAATAAATATGAACTTTGAAATGGTACACAAATCAGGTATTAAAAAGATTTGTTCTAGAAATGTAAGCTGAACAGAACCAGTAACAGATGGCCCGGCATCAGTGAAAAGTATTAAATGCATCTTTAATTGGTATTAAATACCTCCCTTTTCTGCAGGGAGCAGAGGAGAAAGGAGATTCACAAATACTAAAATGAGTTGATTGTCTGAGCACAGCCATGGTGCCTTTTTGTTTATCAAGACAGCATATGTTTTTCTCATCATTAAACATCCACTAAATTGTGGAAACCTGAAAGAAGATTGTAAGCCAAAACCTGGGAGTGTATAGAAAATAGAAAATGTACAAGAATGGGGAAACCAGATTGGTTTTCTGGTCCTAGCATTGTCACAGATGGTGTGACCTTTGGAAAAACAATAAACTAGTCTCTAGATGCTCGAGGTTTTTCATTTCTAAGTTGGTAAAATCCTGCCTCCGTATCTCAGAGGGCAAACAAGAACTTGAAATGGTCAAATACTATGAGCTCTTTAGTTTACAAAATTTTTCCCTTAATTAAATATGGCCATTATGTATCATCAAAATTCTGAAAAGCTGTGATGTAAAAGGCGAATATCATAGTCCAAACAGAGATAAATTATGCTGCTCTAAGTTAATATAAAAGGATATAGATTTTGGGTTTGAGTCATAAAATGTTCAAAATGACATTATGGCCATGCATTTGAGATCAAACAGCTAAGTTTTAGAAATAAAGGGAACTAGATTTTCAGATTGTTGGTGAATATCACAGTTTTTCTTTTTATTTTTCAATTATCTCCTTACTCATCTTTTTTTTTTTTTTTTAAGTACTTAGTTTTCCCAGGCTGCCAGCCTAGGAAATTCTCCTTTTTACCCTTTTAAAGGAACTGAAGGACATTGAAAATGGGGGCACAGAGTCAATGGTTTAGAAGGAACTAGGGTTTGTTTCCTCCTGACTTGGTAAAACCAAAATCTCAAATTAAATATACTGTCATTGTTATAATTATACTAAAAGTTTTAGTAGTTTTTTTTAAGCCCTCTGATTATCTAAATAAAACTAGAAATTAGAAAAAAAAAATCTCAGAGATAATATGTTTTCAGGGAACAAATTCTCAACAGAGATATTCACATTTAAGTATAATTAACATTAGTCTGGAGAAAAGTAAGTGGCAAAATGATTAATTATTTCCATTGACTGTGTTTTAGCTCTTCTAAGATGATTACTGAGCAAGAACAGTAGAATTTGCTTTTATTTAAAAATATGGACACAATCTACCTTTTATTATTTAAAACTGTGCTTGATAGTACACATGGAAATAAACAGTATGTCATTGACCAGATGCTGGCAGCAAAATGGCATTTCTACAAGTCTGCAAATATTAAACCACAGATTTAAAAATGACCTTGAAAATTCTAGGGTTATTATTTTTTCATAAAAAATATGTAAAGGAATTAAATTAGCATCTTATTTAAATGCAAACCAAATAATTTTAGTAACACCTGCCAAGACAGAGGACGACAAAGGTTAGCATTTTTACTTAAGGGCTTATTATTTTGTTCTGTAGAAAGAAATATTGGGTTGCTATTCATTATAATTCAGTTGGAGACATTCTTCCAACTAAATCAAGTAAAACATGAGGTACACTGAATAGTCCATAAGAATCACTCATAAGCGTTCAAACAATAACACTTTATTAGGTCCTACCAAAAGATAATGAAATGTTCTCACCAAAATAGAAACACTTGGGCTCTGACCCAAGTTTGGGCTGTGACCCAAGTTTGGTTCTTCATTTTCTACTTTTATAATGAGGGTAATGTATACTCCTCAGAGTCCTTTGGAACTCGTAAAGTACACACAAAGAATAAACTGTCAAATCACAGAGCAGCAGATGAAGCAGGGTGTAGAAAAACCTGAAACACCATCATTAAGCCAAAAATGCTATATATTTAAGTGACTATACCATGTATTTATTAAGTGAATATTATTTTTAGCTTCTAGTTCTTAAAGAGCCAAGACAAGTAGGGCTTAATATAGCAATAGTAAGACATGGAATTTACGACATTTAGGGGCAATTATTTTTTCTACTAATAATTTTCACTGAAGTTTAAAAACATATATGTAAATATAAGCAAAACTCCTTATGAGCAAAATATACCAGGAGCACACTATCTCCTATGGAAGATTTAAAAAATTTGCACATTGCTCTCTTTACTATGTATTCAAGAAATATTAGAAAAATTCTTTGCTATTTCCTCAACTCATTTGTAAGAAACATATGTACCCTATTTAGGTGGGATCTCATCTGATATAATAGCTATTTATAATTTGTGTTTCCATGATAGTTGCTTGAGAAACCATGGATTAAATGTGCTTTAGTGTTTATGGGTGGAATTTCTCAGAATCACTGTATGGATAGCAATAGAAATGAAAGCCTGAGGAAGCCTTAGGGATTATCTAGGCAACAGGATTTTATCTAGGATTAAAGACTTAAATGTAAGATCTGAAACCATAAAACTCCTAGAAGAAAACATGGGTAGTAAACTCTTTGACATACCAATATTTTTCTGGATATGTCCTCTCAGGCAAGGGTAACAAAAGCAAAAATAAACAAATGGGACTACATCAAACTAAAATGCTTTTGCACAGTGAAGGAAACCATCAACAAAATGAAAAGACACTATACTGAATGAGAGAAGGTATTTGCAAGTGATATATCCAATAAGTGGTTAATATCCAAAATATATAAAGAACTCATACAACTCAACATGAAACAAACAAATAATTCAATTAAAAAATGGGCAGGGGACTTGAATAGACATTTCTCTAAACAAGACCTAAACATGGCCAACAGACATATGAAAAGATGCTCAACAACTCTAATCGAGGAAATGCAAATCAAAATCACAGTGAGATATTACCTCGCACCTGTCAGAACAGTTATTAACAAAAAGTCAACAAATGACTACTGTTGGTGGAAATATGGAGAGATAGAAACCCTCGTGTACTGTTGGTTGCATTGTAAATTGGTGCAGCCACTGTGGAAAATGGTATGCCAGTTCCTCGAAAAATTAAAAAGACCAAACCAATAAGACCAAGCAATTCTATTTCTAGGTATGTAGCCCAAGAAATCCAAAACACTAATTTGAAAAGATATAAGCACCCTCATGTTCGTTGTAGCATTATTTATAATATCCAAGATATGAAAGCAACCATCGATAGATAAATAGATAAAGAAGATTTATATTACAACTTCTTGTGCGTGTACACACACACAATGGGATATTACTCAGCCATAAAAAGAATGAAATCTTGCCATTGAAACAACATGGATGGACCTCAAGGGTATAATGCTAAGTGAAATAAGTCAGAGGGAGAAAGACAAATACCATATGACTTCATTTATATGTGTAATTTAAAAACAAAACAAACCAATAAAATAAAACAGAAACAGACTCATAGATACTGAGAACAAACTGATGGTTGCCAGAAAAGAGGGGGTGGGGAAATGGGTGAAAAAGGTAAAGGGGAATAAGAAGTACAAACCTCTAGTTATAAAAAAGGTCTTGGGGTGTAATGAACAGCATAGAAAAAACAGTCAATATTATCATAAAAACTTTGTATGGTGACAGATAGTTACTACTCTTATTGTGGTGATCACATTATGGGGAATATAAATGTTGAATCACTATGTTGGACATACAATAATATAATATTGTATGCCAACTATAATAAAACAAAAAACTTTGCTTGCAATCTTTACTATGAATTTAAGAAATATTAGTTGCTAGAGAAGCCCCAGGTTAAATGTGCTTTAATGTTTATGAGTGAAATTTCTTAGAATCATTGGATGAATAGAAATAGAAATGAGAGCTAGAGGAAGCCTTGGGGATTATCTAGAGCAACACCCTTCTCTCTCTTCCTCCTCTCACACTTACTTTTTGCTGCTGTTGTTCAGATGAGCCCACTGAAGCTCAAATGGATTAAAGGAATTAAAATGATTTTTTCAAGATTATAGAGGTTGTCAGAAGCAGAGCTGAAACTAGAACCAAAGTTTTCTCATTCTGAGGTTAGGCATTTTTTTTAAAAGGCAAAAAAAATTTTTTTAAATTAAACTTATTGGGGTGACATTGGTTAATAAAACTATATAGGTTTCAAGTGTACACTTCAATACATCATCTGTACATTGTACTGGGTGTTCACCATACAAAGTCAAATCTCCTCCTGTCACCATGTATTTGACCCCCCTTACCTTATCTACCTCCCCACTTCCCTTCTTTCTCTCTGGTAACCACTAAACTATTGTCTGTTCTACAAGTTTTGTCTGTCTTGTTCATTTGTTACTTTCAGTGTTACATCCCACATATAAGTAAAATAATATGCTCCTAAACTTTTTGTCTGATTTATTTCACTTAACATGATAATCTTGAGATCTATCCATGTTGTCACAAATGGTAGTATTTCATCTTTTCTTATGGCTAGGTAATATTCCATTGTATATCTGGACCACATCTTCTTTATCCAGTCATCTATTGAAGACACTTCAGTTGTCTCTATGTCTTGGTCACTGTGAATAATGCTGCAATGAACATCAGGGTGCATATATCTTTACAGATAAATGTTTTCAAATTTGGGGGGTAGATACCCAGGATTGCCGGGTCATGTGATAATTCTATTTTTAATTTATTGAGGAACCTCCATACTGTTCTCCATAGTGGCTGCACCAATTTACATTCCCACTTTTCTTTACAAGTCTCTGCTTCAGTAATGCGGGCTATAGGGTACACAGCAGTACTTCTCAGCAAGATTTCCACATGAATCATGCATGTTCATTTATATCATTCCCCAAAGCATGCAAAGCCATTTACAGAGAAGCTGCGTTTTCTTTTTTCATGTAGTGTAATTCAGATGTTAGAAGTCATGTGAATTATCATGGGAATTAGCTGTGTAGTCCTCCAAAGCTTTATTCCTTTCTTCTCTCCTTAATAAGTGCTTCTCAAATGATCTGGTTATTATCTGGTTATTATTATTATTATTTTTTAAATGGCTAATGTTCTTGCCACTTTTGTGAGTTCTACAACATTTTAACTCATCTATATCTGATTTGAGACAAAGCCACTGATCATGACCTTGGCTATACAGCAATGTCAACTTGATATAAAAGTCTCTAAAAGTTTACCCTCAATTTCTGTACTTCTGTACTTAACAAGTTCAAGAAAGGCAACAAATAGTTTGCGAACCAGCCCAGGACTGTGGATGACACTTTAGTACCACAGGTCCAAGAGATGCACTTGAAGTAAGATGTCTCAAATAACACAGCAGGGACTCCAGGATTCTTTATTCTCCCAAGTTCCTCCTCATTGTACTCAGAGAGATATTTTCAGCTCCACTCTGAAGGTTTTTGGGGACATATCTGTCTTCCTACGAAGTCAAAGAGATGTGAATGATCCACTTTGTAAGGAGTGCTCTGATCACCATTTAGAGTAACTAGACAGACACCAGCTTCTAGTCACTGAAGTTAAGTATAAAAACTACCACTCTCTCAACTGAGAAAAACTACCACTCTCTCAACTGAGAAAACCAACATCTTTAGTGAGGTCCTGGCATCTGGCATGATGGCTTTTTGAGCATCCTTAGTAGTATCAGGCAGAGTCTCCTCCCCAGTGACTTAGTGGGCTGGAATGAGAGTAATGTTGCTAGAGGCAGACAACTTTGATGCTCAAATCCTGTCCAATACAATGGGACTGAAGTTTCAGAGGTATTGACTTGTTCCCTAAGAAAATCACTCTTATTTTGGAGTCTTTGACATGGAACTGCCTTTTAGAGACTCAAAATTTTTCTTAGACAGGTGTTTGTATGATACAGGCTTTCCTGATAGTCCACAGCCAGCACAAAGCCAACGTTGAGAAAGATGAACTTGATCACTATCTGCCTTACACAACTGATAAGGACAGAGAGAGACATGATTGACAAGTTAGGAAGAAGACATGAGTCCTATCCCAACAGCACTCTGTTGAAGCCATTTGTTGCTTTTTGTTTCTTCTTCTATTCCTGATTTTTCATTGGAAACATTTTCATTGTGCCAGAAGAACATCTTTTAGTATTTAATTTAGAGCAGGTCTGCTGATGACAAATTTTCTGGTCTCATTTGTTTGAAAATGTTATAATTTTACATAAATTTGTGAAAGTTATTTTATAGTATGTAGAATTATAGGTTAGCAGTTATTTTCTTTTGGCACTTAAATATATTATTTCATTTTCTTCTGGCCTCTATTGCCAGTTCTTATATTAAGAACTAAACTGTCAGTTTACTTGTGACTTTTATGAAGATAATCATTATTTTTTCTCTGGCCGTTTTTAGAATTTTTCTTTGTCTTTTGCAGTTTTATTATAATGTGTTGAAAAAATCTGTTATTGTTTATCCTTTTTTGAGATTTGTAGTACTTCTTGAGTTTTTGGCTTGATGTTTTTAATCAGTTTTAAAATACTCTCTCAGTTATCATCTCTTCAAATACTGTTTTTAACCCACTTTCTGTCATCTCTCCTAATGAGAATCCATTTGCACATATATTAGAACTTCGCAGTGTATGTTTTATGTCTCTTTCCTCTCTTCTGTATTTTTCATCTTTTTTGGATTTCCATAGTTCTGAATAAGTTTTTGTTTTCCAGTTCATTAATTCCTTCTTCAACTGTGTTTGATTTTCTGCTAAATCCATTCATGAATTCTTTATTTTGGTTTTTGTATTTCACAGGCTAGAATTGCCATTTTGTTCTTTTTTTGTATAGTTTACAAAACTCTGGAAAAATTCTTTTTTCTTTTATCTTCTTTAACATAAAACCTTATTTTAAAGTCTATGTCTGATAAAAATATCTGATTGAAATCTCTTTGGGTAAAAATATTGTCCTTTTTTTGCAGGGATTTAATCGTGTTGCTAATATCCTTGTATACCTTGTTATTTAAAAAATTTATAGAAGTATAATATTCAAACAGAAAAGTACACTTATAAGTGTATAGCTGTTAAATTTCCACAAACTAAGCATATCTATGTAACTTTTACCTAGATCAAAAAATATACCATTACCAATACCCCAGAATCTTTCTTTAAACCTTTCTAGAAACTATTTCTTCCTTCTCTCCTCTTCTGCTCACTAAGAGTAACTACTATTCTGTCATCTCATGGCATAGATGAGTTTTGCCTGATTTTTGGACTTTGTGTGAACAAGATAATAAGGTATGTATTTTCAGTATTTTCTTTTTTTTTTTTTTTCACTTAACATTATGCTTGTGAGCTTCATCTATATTATTTCAGGTAGTATCTGTGGTTTGTTTATTTCCAGTGCTACTTAGTATTCCATTGTGTGATTATGCCACAATTTATTTAGCATTCTATTGTTTATAGTATTCAATTTGGGTCTTTAACAAGCAGTGTGGCTAAGAACATCCTTTTATACATATTTTGGTTAACATATATACTGCCTAGTTACTTTTGATCAAGTTCTATTATATTGTAGAACTTGAGGCATTATATTAGCAAACAGTAGAAAAATTTGACATAGGATGCTATTAACTTTCTCCAGAAAAAAAAATTATATTTGCTTATGCCTGGAACAACCTTAATCTAAGAAACTGTGATGATTCTGAGTTATAGTCTTTGTAAGGGCCTACGACTTGCTTGCCTTGCTCCTAGAGTGCTGGCCTTTGGTTGTTCTTACTCAAAGTTAGCCACGCTGTCTTTCCCAATCCTGTTCCCCTATCTTCTGATGGCTAACATAACTCTGTTCAGGCTTTCAGGTTCTCAGTCCACTCCTCTGGAAGCAGCAAATGCCCCAAGGTGAAAAGGTGGCCCCACATTCTGGCCTCAACTCTTGTGATCTGTCTTCTTCCAGATACTGACCCAGTTATTCTTCACTATGTTATTAGTTTTTTGATACTTTCAAGCAGATTTTTGGTATAGTTTGATTAGCTTTTCTAGTTGTGTTCATTAGGAAAGTAAGTTTAAATTCCTTGTCCTACATTCACTCTGCAACCTATTTTTTTTATTTTCCTCTTCTGAAACTGCTTTACCAAGATCACTAATAATCTATCTGCCTTATACAGCGGGCAGTTTTCAGTCCTTACTTTACTTGATCTCTGTATGTTTGATCCATTGATTTCTCTCCTTTTTAAAACTCTATTTCTTGCTGTTTATTTCTTGAATGGCTCATTTCTGGTTGCCTACTACTTCTCTGGTTACCATATCTCAACTTTCTCTTTCAATGCTTTTCTCATAAATATTTTATTACTTAAAATCTCAACTTATACACTCCATGTGAGTGAGTGTATAACTTCATTTTTTTTCTTTTTTTCTGACTTCAGCTGTCACCAATAGGTTGATATCTTCAAGATCTTTTCTTCTAAACTTCAGAGCAGTATTTCCTCCTACTTCTTATGTATCTTTGGTAGATGTCCTATGGCATTTCGAACTCAACATGTCCAAAATAGAACTCATCATTTCCTTCAACTTTTCTAATTATATCCCCCATTTCAGGAAATGGCTCCACTATCATCTTAGCTGTTCAAATCAGGAAGTCATTTCTAATACCTCTTTCTTTCTTATTTAATTCAATCAGCCTCTGATTTTACAGATTCTAGCTGCAAAAACACATGCAGCTTTATATTTTAAACATATTTAACCTCAGACATGTGTTTGACTATGAGAGTCACAAATTAATAACAAAAAGATACTTGGGAGGCATCCAGACTTTAAGGATGGAACTTTGTGAGAGTTCTGTATACATGGGATTGCTCACTCTAAACTAAACCTCTCAGAAAGCTGCTCATTAGTCCCTAGTCAAAGGATCAGACACTTCCCATATCCTCCTGTCCACACACTCTATTCAAATACATGCCTATCTCTTAGGCATCTTAATTCCTACTGTCTACCCCATTTGAATCATTGACTAAATACTATATATTTAAAGCCTAAAAAATACAAATTTATGTATTTCTTTAGGTATATATGCAGAAAGTAGCCTGTGTGTTGATTAAATCTCTTCCTCTATTTCTCCTTTTCCTCACTAAATTCTTACACTGTTTAAACTACAGCATTCACCATAAATTATGTTGTCTTAAATTGCTCCCTGATCATTTCAAGTGCATTAATTTTGTCTCCACAGCCTGAGAGTTAGCTTCCTGGGGGTAACAATCATTTCCTCCCATTCCTTTGTATTCCTTGGCGCCTAGCATGGGCTGGACTGAAGGAGGCACCTGGTAAATATTCATTGTTTGACATAATTAATGTATGAGAAATTAGAATCATTCAAAACTTATAGAATTTTTGACTCTGATTCATAAAAAGAAAAAACTTGAAGTGGAAACTGTCTTCTCTGCCTTTCTAAACAAGCACCAATAAACATATCTTGACCTCTTAGCAAAAACAAGTATTGTATACAATTCTAGTTCTTAAGAACTTGTAAATGGAGGTAGAGGACAGTTACACAGCAAAGTGACTACCGATGTAAAATTGTGACTTCTAAAATACTCACACCTGTAAAATGCCTTACAGCTTCCAACTATTTTCGTATTCCTTATGAAAGTGATTATGTTTGGGTGATATCCTCACATAAGTGTGTAGTGACTTGATTGCCTCTAAAACATTCTTTTTAAGGTACACACACAATCAAATATAGACTGTTGATCACCATAATATAGGAAAGAACTCAAACGTCTGTTGGAAATGGGTTCGTTAAAGAGACTCCCATGGGCAGTGTGGTGCTAAGGAAAGAAGACTGGACCAGAAATCAGAACTTCTGGGCCACATCTCACTTCTACCAATTGCTGTTATGATCTTGAGTAAATCGCTTAATATCTCTGTACCTTTAGTTTTCTCATCTTTGAAAAAGATGATTAATAATATCTCTGGCAAGTTTTTAACTTTATTCATCTAATATAACACATATGAAAGAATTTTTTTGAAAGGCTTTTATAAACAGCTAAGCACTACAGTAGGGCAAGGGAGTTATTATTGGGAGACTAAATTAGCAGCAGGGATGTGTTTAAGGAAGGACTCTGCAGCCAAGTGGTCTGGATGTCAACCCCAACTCTGCCACTTATCAGCTGTCTGATGTTAGCAACCTTCTCATTTTCTCATCTACAAAATGAAATTATAATGATAGTACATACCTACCTCACAGAATTGTTTTGAGGATAAGTTAATACATATAAAGCACTCACATTGTCTGGCACATAGTAAGAGCTACATTTTCATTGTGGTCATGATTTTGCTAACTTAATGAATGATCTAAAAAACAGGTAGTTGGAGATGTTATCGATATGCTAAGAAACACCTGGCTGAAGAATGAAACAGCCTGTTAAATAATTCATTTTATGATCTATCATTCACATTTTCAAGGATACAGGCAAGGTCTCTGACCTCATGGACTTATAGGATGTGGAGAGACAATGAATAAACAAGTAAATACATTAGTAAATTACTAAATGACTGATTTGGAAGGTGCTATGAATGTGTGGAGGCTGGAGTAGTTGTGTAGTCAGGGAAGGCTGCTCTGAGGAGGAGGTATTCATGACAAGACCTGAGGAATGGGGAAAAACCTGTCATTTGGAGAATGAGGGAAGAGAATGCTGAGGCAAAATTCCAGGGAGGGTAGGGGCTCCAAGACTTAGGAACTGAAAGGGGTACCATGGCTGGAATGTAGCATGGATGGGAGAAAGCACTCAGTAAGGTTGGAGAGAAGGGTTAGTTCACATGAGGCCTTCTTGGCCAGGGCAAGGAATTGGATTTTATCTATGAATACCAAAAAAACCATTGGAGTATTTTGTTCAGGAAAGGTATCAATATACATTGCAATACAAGATATCAATATACAATATTTAATATAGAATATTTAATTTTATATGCCAAAGGGCTTTTCAGAATTAAAAAATGAGTTTAAATGATGAACAATGATTTTATAATAAGTTACTTTGCTCAATTAGCAGATATTGATGGCTTTAGAACACTTTTCAAAATAAATCTAAAACTGATTGAGATTAGGAATTTAATTAAAAGTGATATTTAAGATTGATCTCTCATAGTTCCTAGGTGGTTGCTGTAACTCCTGTCAACATATATAATTCTGGCAAGGAGAAAAGGGGGAAGTACAGAGGGGTGGTACCTGCATCAGATACCAGAGAAGTATTCTGTCTATATATCTCTTTGACTTGAACTATGTCACAGGGTTGTCTTTTTTTTTTTTTCCCCCCCCCCAGCAAGGCATTCAGAGAAGGTGAATTTTTATCTATAGTCAAAGAAGAAAAGTAAGGTTGAAATGGGTTTGAATGAGCATCCTATGTTATTTTTTCACAGCAGGGTTCTTTCAGAACTTTGGTTCCCTCTAGCAGTGACAAGATCTACAGCAGATACCAAACTGCTACAACCTCTTGGCATAAAAAATTACACCTGCAAATGGTTATCTTGCGGGACAGTTAAATAAGTATTCCAGCTGACTATAAAATCTATAAGTAAAGGTAAACATCTGTATCAGGTAGTAAATAAAATTTTAGGATTGACTAACTTCCATAATTGATCCTAGATTTACTGTGATTAGAGTCACACATACAGCTATCCATTTAAATGATCTTTGTACTTGAGAGAGTGAGATATGTGGCTTCACTTAGCTGTATAATAAAGCAACCTAATGCACAAGCATGATTACTTCTGAGTAATTCGGCTGAACCTCAGATTGTATTTTCATGTAACTTTAGGGTATTGTCCCTGTGATTTATTCTTGGATAGAAAAGAAAATGCAAACTCCCAGATTTTCTAGTATCTGAAAATACCTTTAACAGATAAAAGAAAAACAGGTAACCAGTGAGAAAAACTAGAACAATTATAAATCTTGGAAAATGTCCTTATAGAACAATAACAGTGATCTGGCAGGAAGGTGATAAATTTAATCAGTTTTAAAAAATCAAACTTGATTAGTCCGTGAGTATAGTGGAAAGTGTACAGTGGAGATACGAGATAAGTTTCCACCACTTATTATGTTCTCTTGTCACACAATGTTTCCTCAACTGTAAAACAGGGATAATAATAGGTCCTGCAATGGGCAGTTGCCATTTGGCCATGCAGCAGCCAAATATCCTTTAAATTCTAAGGGATTCTCAAAATAGATAGGAGACATGGTCCCTTTCCCCCACAAAAAGGGAAAATATTTTCTATCTTTGTCTTGTGGAAGGCAGAACCCCAGGCAGCAAATAGATTTTACCGAAAATAATTGCTAATTGTTTCCTAAGAGTACAGCCAATTCTTGAGGGAGAGGTCTAAAGAAGCAGTTAGACATTAGTTTTGAAAGAGCTTGAGGTATAACCTAGAGCCCAGTTGAGCCAGTGTCCATTGGTGGTTGTCTAAGGAGGTAGTTTTAATGGTAGGGTCTTGGCCTTGCCTTTCCCTGCTTTGTTTCTGCTTGATTCTGCTTCTCCGAGCTTCGTGTAGATTCTTTCGAAATATCCCCTTGCTGTCTGAGTTAACTTGTAAGTTTCTGATATTTGTGGAAACTCTAATTTAAACACTGGGTGGGGGTGGGGAGGGGTGGGAGTTGAGTGGACTTGGTGATGAGCCACCCAGATGCTCTGTCAGGAAAGACTTGTGGCCCTGCTTTTTGCTCTTTCACAAGTTGCCTCAGCAGCAGAGAGCTGCTTGTTCTGAACAGCAGCCAAATCTCTATACGCCCTTGTTTAAAAATCCTTCATACACCCTTGTTTAAAAATCCACCTCTTTGGGATGTTCATTTTTACAAGTATTTAAAAATGCTGCTTGGGAATCTTTAGTCACTCTATTAAAAGACTCCTTTGGGGTGTGCCTCAGTTGGCTAGGTTAACTATCATGATTCTTTAGAGTGCTTTTAACTATCAGAAAGTTTATCTTTCTGTGTGTAAAGCTGTCATTTCTTCAGGCAATAAATTAGCACAGTTCTTGAAAGTATCAAACATGAAATTATGCCCCCCTCTAGATTAGCCATAGCTAATGAGAATATGTCTTATTTATTTTTTTGAAATTTGAATAATAACTAATCTTCGTACTTTTTAAATTCAATACTTATTTGGTGAATAATTCAATATCAAATTTATGGGGCAAGGGAAAGTAGCATATGTTGAGCTCCTACAATGCACCAGGCACTGTGCCAGCACTTTCATAGTCTCTTAAATTTTTTTTTATTGAGGTATAACTGACATATAACATTATATTAGTTTCAGGTGTACAACTCATATACTCTTCAATTATTCCTCTCAGTAACCCTGAAAATTGTATAGCATTATTTTCACTTTATAGTCCATAATCTGAGATTCATATTATTTAAAAAATAAAATTAGCTTAAGGTCACCCAACTAAGAAATAGTGACAAAGGGATGCCACACAGGTTTGTCTAATTCTAAGATCCGTATTTTTTCATTATTCCTTCATTAGTCAATGTGTACCTAATCCGTACATGGGATAGGGTTAAATAATAAGTATCTCTTCTCTCAAAGAACTCATTCATTAGGAGACAGACCCAATGGTCAACTATATACCATATATAATAGAGTAAAAGTAATCTCTGCTAGAAATAGAAGTATAAGGGAGGGACTCAGCTGAAATGGTGATCAAGGAGAGCTTCACTAATGGATGAAAGCTGAGCTGAGGCTAGAAGGAAGATTAGGGGTCAGGTGGGTAGAGAAGGGAAACAGACAAACCTATCTACCTACCTATCTACCTATCTACCTACCTACTTATCTACCTACCCATTATGAACTGAATGTTTGTGTCCCTCCCAAATTCATATGTTGAGGCCCTAACTCCTACTGTGGTTGTATTTGGAGATGGGGCCTCTAAAGAGGTAATTAAGTTAAATGAGGTCATAAGGGTGAGATCTTAATTTGATAGGATTTTCAGATTTGTAGCTGGTATGGGCTTCGCAGATCATGTAATTAAATGGTCTCATTTTACAGATGAGGAGATGCAGGACCACAAATGTGAAACAATTTGTTGAGGGTTACTTGGTAATTACTGACTGAGACATCACTAAAACCCATGTTTCCTCTTAACTCAGTGCTTTCTGTATCACACCGTGGTGACCTGGGAAGAAGGCTCAGATGTCTCGATCCAGGCCACATCTGATTCACTGTAGAACACAGTTTTCCATCTCTGCATAGCAGTTAGAAAGAAAATACATTCCTTTCTTCAAAGGTTAATGGAAAGTGATATTCTTTATGAAAATGCTTATGCTGGAGATGTTTTTACAATATATATTTTTTTATCATTCCATCTTTGTTAATGAATTTAAAATCAGCATATTTAACTATGGGATACTTGTTATTTTTACTTGCAATCTTCCCATAAATTTTCTCTGCATATTATTTCATATAGATGGTTCTTTTTTCTTCAAAAGATATTACTAACATCTCTTATTTTTCTTAGCCTCACATATTTTAACAGGAGGGTCTGCTCTTAGAAAATTTTAATTATTCATTAGCATTGCATGTGAAGGGCCACTTTATGTTGAACCAATTCTTGCAAAGATTGTTTACTTGATATCCCTTATTTCCTATGCTATTTCCTGATTATCAAGAGAAAAAATACATTTGCCATAAAATCTGTTACGCTTACCACAGACAATTAAAGATCTATACTCCGTTAGTCATAGTCTCTTAACAATGCAAAGAATTAGTTTGGGAGAAGAAAGAAAAAGACTAAAGGGAAGAAAATTCATATTCTCAGAATGCTATAGCTCTCTTCCCGCTGACCATCTTGTGTGTACTTACTTCCCCTAATTTGGCTGACTTTAGTGTGCCTGGAAAATCATATCCTTTTGGCAATTAGTAGCCAATATGTAAAGAAGTATCATCCAATACTACTAATTTTATAGGGGATAAGTTGAATAAATAGACATCGAGTAACTAAAAGCAAGTAAAGAAGAAGATGGTAGTTTAACAAGGAGGAAATCCATCAAGTATCGACTAGAGAGAAAAGATTTGAGTTCCAGAGTGAAATATATTAAGGGATGAAGAATTTTCCTGGATCCCACAGGACCTTTGGTTATAGCTGAGTGAATCTGTCAGAGCAGAAATTGAGAGCGACTGAGGAAACTGAAAAGAACAATCAAAAAGGGAAAACAAAGGGAGCAAATTAGCTTCTCTTGGCTCTTCACACCAGGCTGTTCCCTTATCTGTTGAGTCCATATTACCTGTACTTCTTTATAACACTTACCACACTCTGGAATAATTGTTTAACATCTGTTTTCCCTGTGTTCAAATCCTGGCTCTGCTCCTTACTAGCTATATGATTTTGGCCAAGTGACTTAACATTGTTTTGCCGCCTCAGTTTTCTCATCTGTAATATGGAGGAGAATAAGAGTACTTACCTCATAGGGATTAGTATATAGAAACTTAGAACTTAGTAGAAACTTAGAACATAGCCTGGCCCAGGGTTAGACCAAACAGGACAAGGACTACTTCTGTCTTGTTTCCTACTTTATTTGTAGTGTTTTAGCACCATGCCTGGCTCACTGTAAATCTTTGATAAATATTATTCACTCACTGACCGCTAGGCCTACCAGTCCTCTAAAACAGCATTTGGTCTCAACTGTCTCCTACATAAAACTCAGTGGGTGGTCATCTCAGTTTAGTTCTGTTGAACTTGTCTTCAATCAAGGAACTTTTAAGTAAATGGTGTTCTTTAATTGAAAATGGGCTCCTAGGCCTGTCTGGACTGCCTCCAAACACCTCCCCTGTTGGGTCCTCTGCTTTTCAGACGAAGGTGGTGGCTTATATCCACCTTGTCCACAGAGGGTCATTTGATTTTCTGCACCACACTGGTAGTTTCTCTCTACCTTATGAATATCCCCCGTACTCAATTGAAAAAAAAAATTTTTAATCTGTGACACAGTAATAAGTTAAATTGCATAGGAAGAATTATAATAAAAGGAAAGTTTCTTGACCTACCTTCCCTACTCTAGTATTTTAAGTATATACCTCTCTTGATTTTCTGATTTTGACTTTAGACAATACTTACTGATTTCCCACTATAAAGATAAGGTTTTGTCTTCCTTATACTATACTCTCTGTTACCTCATCTCAGTGTTTGGTAGTTTTATTTTTTAAGTGTACTTTTGTCTCCTGAATAATGTTTCCTCCAGAGTCACTTTTTGATAGTTTACTCTGGTCTTATGTTAATGTTGATGCCAGATGATTCTCATAGCTTATGTGGCACACCTGCCTTGTGACAGTAGGTAAGTTTTCCGAGCCATAGGGCATCACTCTGGGTACACTGTGTGTACTCTGATTATGAGGGGGCAGAGTGTGCTCACCAACAGACTTGTACAGGTGAGATGCCGAATGAAAACTTTAGTTTGTCCAAATGCCAGAGTGAGGATGGCTTTCCTTTGAAGCCCACAATACCTATGCCTGAAGCCTTATGCTTTCTCAGATGGTTAAATCAATTTCTTTAGAAAGGAGCCCTCTCTTTTCCGTAGGTGTAAAATGCTCCCACCATGCTCTTAGTGCTGGCATGGGGATGAGGCACGAAGGCTGAGGATAAGGTTGGGGAATCTGGAATACAGTTATTTCTATAGTGACTTTCAATAAACATTTCCTCCCCACCATACCCCCACCCTATTTCAGGCCATCTCTCATTCCTGTTATACAGTAATAGAGCACTAATATGTGTTCAAAAGTTTACTATGGTCTAGAAGCTAATGTAACCAACACGAATGATGGAGTGAATAACTAAAATGGAAAACAACTTCGGGCTAGTTAGATTATAGTTACTAGGTAGGACTGTAATAATAATTAGTGAAAGATGAGATTCGCAGGTATAGGCCAAGGAATAAATAAATTTGAATGTGTTGAAAAGAGGCAAGTTTCAAATCATTGTAAATGGAAACATAAAGACATGAACATGGTTAAGTTATCATGCTGAGGCTTAAGTTAAAAAAATTAGACTGGGATCAAAAGAATATTACACGGCCATTACTGACAACCATCACCTTCAACTCTGAAGCTATAAGAAACACAGAGCCCATTTAGTGAGACCCTTTATTGCACAAAGAGAAGGATGAGACATAAAGAGGTTAGTGTTGCCAACCTTTAAGCCACATCTTAATCCCACTAAGCCCATTAGACTGTAAATGTAGACAGCCTGAAATAATTTTACAACATCTCTGCTCCAGCCTTCTTCGTTACACATTTGATTCATTTCCAAGGACAAAAGTGTAAATGTGCTTTCAGGATATTGACTGTTCAATAATTTATGTAAAGCTGTAAACACATTTCAGCACATTTAGGAAACAGATTTTCCTTAATTTTTCTTTCTTTTTTTTTTTTTTTAGCACAGTCTCTAAACAATTTCTAGTCAATTAAAATCTCTTATGATCAATAGTCTTGTCATTTTTATCTTTTATAATTTTCTGAAAACCTATCCTAAAATGCACTTCTCACCATGTTATCATGTCTAAGAATGATCTTTTTACTATTTTTGTCCATATTGCAGGTTTTGCCAAAACCATTTCCTTTTGTCAGCCAGAACTCTAATATCATCATTTCTCTTATAAAATATTACGGCATCCATCATCATTAATGTCACCTATCTCCTCTTTATGATGTTTATGCCTTTCTTGTATACACAGCTCTTTGATATTTTGAATCCTCCCTGCTACCATTTCCTTATTTTAACTATGTCTCTGTAATATCAAGGGTATTGCACATTTTGTGTGTTTCTTTTAGAGTGATACCTCACAGGAGTCAATCTTAATATATTCTTCTAGCAAGGGCTAGTATAATAGACATTTCATTTTGGAGTATTCTTTTTTTCTTTTTATCTCAGCTTGACTGTTCTTTTTATTTTTCTCCTTTGCATTTGCCTGAAGATATATTCCTGGCATCTAGGTTCTGTTTTTCTGTATTTCTCCTTTTTATGTCATTAATATAAATAAAGTAAATAAAATTATTTCCTAGATTCAATCACAGGATTTCAGGGCTAGAGGAATGATAAAGGAAATCCAGCTCATAACCCATTAAAAGCTTGAATTTCCTTGACAAAATATCTATCAAATGTTTATACCACCTGTGTTTGAACAATTATTATCTCCCAAGTTTATTTCCCATATGTGCAGCTCAGTTTTTAGAAAATTCTTCCTTATATGGGGTCAAATCAGTATTGTACCAATGACATTCTGGCTTTGCCCTCCCAGTAAGCATCCTTTCTTCAATATTTAGTACATCTGACCAACAATGATACTATTCGTGTGTTTCCTTTTTCTTTTGGTTCTTATAAAGGGCTCCTTCACCATCTCAAAAAATCTGCCTACTATTCCTCCCTCTTTTAATTAACATGTTTTTTTTTATTTTTTATTTTTTATTGAGTGCCTACTATGTGCCAGAAATGTTCTAAGGCCTTTAATCAATAAAAATGCAAGTGCCTTTGATCTGGCAATTTCACTGCTTGAGATTTCCCTGTAGATAGGTTTTAGAAAGATCTATAAGATTTTTTTTAATTTTATTTTTAAAATTTTTT
>NW_006494614.1:22407690-22427626 GCF_000325575.1 Pteropus alecto | reverse complement strand
TCTATGCTTGGTTCTTGAGGTGCTCACATTTTTGGTAGAGGCAATTATAATATTGGCTTTTTTAAAATTAAGTTTATTGGGTTAACATTGGTTAATACAATTATATAATTTTCAGGTGTACATTATGATTTGACATCTGTATATTCTATTGTATGTTTACTACCCAAAGTCCAGTTTCCTTCAGCTATCATATATTTGATCCGCTTTACCTACTTCATCCTCCCCCTACTCTCCTATATTTGACCCCTTTACCCCATCTACCTCTCCCCTTCTCCCTTACCGCCTACCCTCTGGTAACCATTAGTCTACAGTCCATGTCCATGACCCTCTGTTTGTTTGTCCTGTTCATTTTTAACATGGTTTTTAATTTGCATCATTCAACATTATAACATGTTGTCTGTAACTTATTAGAAAGGTTATAAAACAAAAATCAAATTAAAATATATCTATTTAAGTTATATTTCTTGAAAAAAGTGATTGTATGCCTAGAACAAACTAAGGTTTGTGAAGGAAGGACAAACAGCGTCATATAAACTGCATAATTTTTCCTCCTATTATGTTAGTGTTTATTGTTGCCATAACATATTAGCACAAGCACAGGAGCTTAAATAATATAAATTTGCTATTTTACAGTCTGTAGGTCAGAAAACTGTCATGGGTTGCACTGGGTTAAACTCAAGATATCAGTAGGGTTATGTTCCTTTTTGTAGGCTCTGGGTAGGATCTGTGTCCTTGCCTTATCTAGCTTGTAGAGGCTGCCTCTATTCCTTAGCTGGTGGCCCCTTCCTCCATCTTCAAAGCAAAAACAGCAGGCCAAGTCCTCACGTGACATTACCCTAACCTACCTCCCACCTTCCTTTTACACTTTTAAGGGCCCATGTGATTAGATTGACTACACCTGGATAATCCAGACTAATCTCCCCATTTAAAAGTGAATTATATCTGTGAAGTCCCTTTTTGCCATGTAAGGTAACATATCCACAGATTTTAGGTATTAGGACATGGGCATCTTTGGGGGGCAGTATTCAGTCTGCTATAGCCATTATACCTGAAATTTTTGTGATTGCTACCAGTAGACTCAGAGGTGCCTTGTACAACTTTTAAATTCACTGAACTAATAGCTATTGAGTACTTACTATTTAAAAGGTATTATGATAAATATTATGAGAAATGCTAATAGAAATTCAAATTTTGTTGTGTAAACTATCTCTATGGGACACAAATCTGGCACAACTTTTCCAGTTTTCTCAATATGCCTCTTCCTTCTCTCCTACTCTGGCTGGCCCTCTACTTTTGGACTTGGATGAAACCTCGTATTGCAGAGCGTGAGTCTGGCAATCACTAATAGGATCTGAGCATTCACAGAGGGGCTGACCGATGCAGCCCCCAAAAGGAGTTAGTCTCCAATGAGGTAAACCTTGTTTAAGGGTGAAAGGGAAAAGGGAGGGGTTGACTAATAATCACCCTTCCTCTCTCTGGCATGTGGACTATCCTTAGCCGTTCCTCCTTACAACTTTTTGGAGAAATTCTGTGTTGAGTGAGCATATCTGCTGAGCAACTTCTGTGTTTCTCCATGGCTAGTTGTGAAGCAATAGCCAGTATGGTAACACTTTGCATCACATTCTCCTTTCCTTTCTTTTCCTTTATCCTTTACACCCACTGCCCTGGGCTTGCACTTCTCAAATTGTTGGTGACAATCCTCATCTCAGGCTCTGCTTCCTAGATGACCAGGGCTAAGACTATATCTATTAGGCTTTCTCTAAATATGAAATTAGAGAGACAAACATTTCCAAACTCATGAATGCTTTTTAAAAATTAAATAAAAGCCTTAAAATATAGTAGTCCCCTATTTTCTGGGGGCAGGGAGGATATGTTCCAAGACTCCCAGTGGATGCCTGCAACTGTGGCTAGTACTGAATCCCATATATACTACATTTTTTCCTATACATACATACCTTTTCAGTTAAAGCAAGCACTTTACACCTTCTCTTTGGCACATCAGAATTGTCAGCATTATCATTCTTGTGCTTTGAGTCCATTTTTAAGTAAAATCGGGGTTACTAGAACACAAGCACTATAATACTGCAACACTCAATCTGATCACCGAGATGGCTACTAAGAGACTAATAAGTGGGTAACATATGCAGTGTGGATACACCGGACAAAGGGACGATTCACATCCTGGGTGGGACAGAGTAGGAAACTGGAAGATTTCATCACACTACTCAGAACGGCATGCAATTTAAAACTTATGAGTTTGTTTCTGGAGTTTTTTATTTAATATTTTTGGACTGTGGGTAACCAAAACTGTGGAAAGCAAGGCTGCAGATGGGGGGACTACAGTAATGGTGAGAATTAGTCTTAAACATAAAATATAGGAGATAAACAGAGAAACACACTGAGGAAAAGTTTTAAAAGAAACACCATAAACCTACCTTCTTTTTTCACAGATTTTCCTCTTGCTATTGTGCTGAATTTCATACTTCACTATGACTTTTTATGAAGGCTGAAATCCTATTATAATCCTTTCTATTATAAAAAAATGATTAAAAAAATGCACTCACTTCTGCAGGCAGCACACATCTTTTGAAATCCCTGTTTTTCCAAACAATGCAAGAATCCTGAGTTTGGGGTGAGGATTTTAGACCTAGTTGTTTGGCTTACTGACTGTAGAAAATGCAAGAACTGCTTTCAGAAAAGGTGAGGCAACTAAGGCTCAGGGATAATAAACCAGTATAAAATAACACCAAAATTTCGATTTTTTTTGCCTAATATCAGATAAACGGCTTTTATCAGACTTCCCTTACAAAGCCTGCCCCAGTGTCTACAAATGTCACCTACCTATGCCTCCTTTTACTAATTGGTTATCAGCTCTATTCAGTGTCTCTCTTGTCTTCCCAACCAGGTTGTAGGGGCTTGTGGGCAGGTTCTCTTAGCCTTTTTGATTTTCCCACAGAGTCCAGCAGGGCATCTTTTATAAAGCAGACACTCAATAATGGTTGAGTTTTTACTGGAGATGACTCACATAGTAAGTACTGAATCTCACTGAGAAATCTTTAATGTCCTTTCTATGTATGCACAGTGAACAGAGGATGAAATCAACAATACAAAGTTATTCTTTATACCCTAACTTTGACATTTTTCTATTCAGTTCTGAAGGCCCTCCTGGACATGACCAAAAGAAGGAATCATAAGATATAACTCCATATGCAGAAGAATATTCAGGTGCACTTTCAAATGTTACCTGCACCCAGTGGAAAGCGAGGGCGGAGGAGCACCATGGGTTCTTTGTCTTATGTTATATTACACAAACTCTTCCAGAGGACATACTCCTTTAGCTTTACCAAAATTGGCTTGATAGTCTGGAGAACTGAAAAGAATATGTTTTTGCCATTTCTTATTTCTCAAAAATAGTAACTTAAATTATATTAATCTCAGGTGATATTTACCTTGGTTAAAACATGCATGTTAAAGCAGATGATTTCTTCTAGTCAAAGTGGGATTGATAGTTTTAAAAATAGTCAGATCAGCCTATGCTGCATGTCAAGCTATAAAAATAGAAGCCAGGTAGCTTGACAGATTCCAAAGATAGTCTTCAGTATGATTAGCTAATACTCATGGTATTGCAGGTCTCTTTAATATTAATGAACCACTAATGTCAACGTGAGAAACTACACAATGAATATGGAAGCTTTTTAAATATAATCACCCATGCAGCAGTAAGATTTACATTTGGGATTTTCAGTAATTAGAGAAATATTCATGAATAAGCATATGCTAAAATACTCTATAAATATTCTACAAAATCCATTTTATAGAATATACTGTATGTCTGATAGAAAAAGTTATTGTTATAAATCAGTAGTTGTTACTTTCCCTAAACTTGCTCTTTGGTCAATAGATTGAAAACATATCTATCTATATACTATAAGGTATGCAATAACTTCTTAATCAAGTGCCCCAAAGTAGTGAAATCCTTCATACCCTGCATTGCATCCAGGGATATCCTTCTAACCATATGGCGGGACAAGTTATTCCAATTATAATGTGTATTCACTGCTGCTGAAGAGTCAAAAAGAATGAGATTTATTTGAGTTTTATGTTCTCTTCATTTCTCCCACTCTCATACATCAGGGTTGTTTGCAGGTCTACATCAGAAGTTGCTTAAAGACATTCTCTTCCTTGATTCTGAGGAAGTCTAAACTATTTGAGTTTCTGCTGAGACCCTGAAGAGGGAAGGAGCGGGGCAAGGACCATAAGGCTAGGTAGGTCAGGACCCTTCTGAGTAGCCTTACTAGTGCTTTATCATAACACAATGTCATAGTTATTTATCTCCCCCCACCACCACGATGGACTTCTAAATGCTGAGTTGTTGAATAAATAAATGAATATTGATATGGGCCCTTCCTATATAAATTTTTAGTTGCTAGAACTTTTAAAGTGTCTTTGTTATGACAACATGTAAAAAAGAAAATTACATAAGCCCCTTTCTGATGTTTAGAAGTGGTAGGTAGGTATATTGAGAACTTTCAGGAAAAAAGAAATAATATTCATCTAAAAATATTTACACAGTAGCATCACCAGTGTTCCTACAGTAAATGAAATCCTAAAATTCAGTCAAGGACTTACTTTGGCTCATGTGCCCTGCTATATAGCATGTGGCCAGATCTGGACATATCAGAATACTTCCGATATTTCACTTATTTTTTTCCCGATTATAAATGTAATATTTGTCAATTTTAAGTTATAATATATATAAAAATATAAAACTAGCTCATCATAATCTCATAAGATAACTATGCTTATTTTCTGTTCTTTTAGACTTTTTTCAGTGTTATGTGTGAATATATGTGTACTTACACATATACTTTTTACAAAAACATCAACTTTACATGTTTTTTTCAGACCTCATTTCTTTTCTTAACCTACTGTGGTCATCTTTCTTTGTGAATAAGTAAGCCTATTTGTACATCATAATCTGTAATTGTTAAATTGTATTCCATCATATGGATATAAATAGATTATTATAAATGTGTTTATAATAATGTTGTTTATATTTATAATAAATGTATTTATGAATTAATACATATCTTTGCATATTTGTCTCATCTTAAAATATAAAAATATTAAAATAATTTAAAATTAAAATAACAATATTATCTTAAAATAAATTTATAGTTGTGGTTTTTTTTGGTTATAAGAATACATGTTCCAAGTTTTGATATATATTGTCAAAAGTTTGCCCAGAAAAACTATCCGTGCATACTCACCTCCCAAATGAAATGTATAAACTTACTCATTTCCTCACATCATTAGCCTTAAATGGCTATTATTATTCTTTTGCATCTTTTCCAAATTGATAAGTGAAAAATGGTACCTCTTAATTTAACTCGTACTTCTTTACTTACTAGTGAGATTGAACTTCTTTTCTTAAGCTTTTTGGACATACGTGGGTTAAAGTTTGGGTTTAATAAAAAATTTGGTTGATTTTTGGACAATGTATGATAAAGAAAGAACTCTGCTAGTTCCAAGGAATCTCTCTATACCCCTCCTAACTGCAGTTCCCCACCCCGAGGTAACTGCTTTCATGACTTTTGTGATAATTAGTATCTTGCTCTTTTTAGAGTTGACCAGTTTTGTGGACAGTCCTAAACAACAGACAATTCTTTGCCTGTATTTGACCTGTACATGAAAAAAATACAGTTGCATATTTTCTCCCATGGCTGGCCTGTTTTTCTCAATATTTTTTGTGTTAATTGGTAGAGCCACCTGTGAAGGAGAAAGGGCAACTCCTTCAATGAGTGTGAGGACTCCCCTTTGGCTTAGTAAGAACTTTCTTGGAACTGCAGCCCAGTCTGCAATTTTTCTACACAATTCTTCCCGCCCTGTCTTCTTTATATAGTTTGGCCTGCATTGTGATTCAAAGGTTCTCCCCACTTGCATTAGCTTCCTAGGGCCACTGTAACAAATTACCACAAAGTTAGTGGCCTAAAACAATGGAAATTTGTTATCTCACAGTTCTGGAAGCCAGAAGTCCAAAATCAAGGTGTCGGCAGAGCTGTGCTTTCTCCAAAAGCTCTACGGGAGAATCTTGACTTGCTTTTTCCACCTTCTGATAGCCCTACGAGTTTCTTGGTTTGGGGCTACATAAGTCCAATCTTTGTCTCTGTCTTCACATGCTCTTCTTCTCCTTCTCTCTCCTCAAAATCTCTCTGCCTTTCTTCTTTCTTACTCTTTGGATTTAGGAACCCCCGAATAATGTAGGATGATGTCATTTTAAGATCTTTAACTAATTACATTGGCAAAGACCCTTATTTCAAATAAGGGTCCTGTGACATGGACATCTTTTTGGGGACACACCAGTGAAGCCATCATTCAGTCACCTTCTTTGGAGCCCTTTCCTTCATCCTTCATGTGTGGTCCCCCCAATTTACCTACTGTATGTCTAATCCCATCTTAGCATCTGCCTCTTGAAGGACCTGAACCAACACAAATTATAGAGCAAAACAAGCTACCACTGCATTTAGGAAGGAATATAGGGAGTGATGTCCTCAGACTGTGACACAGGTCAGACTCCGTGAAAGAATGGAGGAAGGAAGACAAATTGGATGGGAAGAATCTTACACTGAGGTGCAGTTTTAGGAAAGATCTGGCTAGGTAGTAAGTCCCTAAGCCCATTAAAGGAGCTCTGGGTCTCATGGGCAGACCTTGCTGTAATTTATCTGCTGTGCTCAGTTGTTAGCAAGGAGCAGCAGCCTGAAGCAAGTGTGACCTAGGCAAGAGTGTAGACAGCATGTGGGACTGCCAATTAATTATGCTCTCTGAAGCAAAACATCTGAGAAGCCTCTTTTCATGGCTAGCACAGTTCACCCCTTGTACTGCACAGACCTACTTTTCCACCCAGATATGAGAATAGAACCTCTGTGATTCCAGCAGGCCTCTTTTCCTGAGGAGAAACTTACTATGGGCAGTTTACTCTCTTAAGGATAGAGTAAGTCCCTGTCACTGTAGTTGGTCCTAGGGCCACATGTGGTATTCATCCCTATACCCCTCCCCACTTCTATCTTTTCTAAATTCTTTTCATCCTCAGTTGTCAGGTCAACAGGTTTTGGTGGCTTATCTTTGGAAGGCGTGATTCAAATCTTCGTTCCTAAGGAATCTGAGCCCTTAGTAATCACACATTTCTCAGACTGGGGTTGCTGCACATGTGTATTCATAGTACAGTGGTGCGCGGAGGAATTGCTCTTCGGTTGGTTTTCAGACCCATGTATTCTTCCTGTGGGCACATGGTGCTATATTGAGGTCTCTGATTTAATGTATATACTGCATCATAAAGGATGGTACCCCATCCTCAGAGTGCTGCCTTTGAGCTTGCACTTTAGCCTTGGTCTTACAAAGTCTTTCTTGCACTATTTGAGGCTGGGTGCTTCTGGATGGTCTATTATGTTTTATAACCAGTGACGATAGGCATACAACCTCTATTTCACTGTCAAGCAGGTAAAGGAATATGCAGTAGTCTCCATTTGCTCCTCCTTTCGAATCTATTTTCTGCTTTCTTTACTTTAAATCTATGTCCCAGGATTTGGTATGGCATCACCAGGTTGGATTCAGGCAATGAGGATGGGGTGGGTGAGGAGAAGCAGCACACAATTGCAGGGAAAGTGAAAAAATGTTTAGGATATTTTTAATGCCAGACTTCCCTACTTTGGTACTAAAATTATTTAGGACTGTGTCTCCCTCTGTACTTTCATAGCTCCCACTCTCGTCTGACTCGTTTTACTATTTAATACGGGTGGTAACAGCTTCCCTCATCATTTTCCTTAAGCTTGCCTTTAGTTGGATACCATGTTATATGGGTCCCAAGCCTATGGTTCTGAGGACAGGAAAGGTAAAACCATGTATGTAATAAGTATCTATCTATGTGAGGGTGAAATGCTGGCACTTCCAGGAGGCAAGGAGTCTGAAGCAGTCGACTTGCCATCAAGTGGCCAGATGATCTCTTTGAGAGATAAACCATATTGGGGGCTTGAATTGGCGTCTGTTGCTAGCAGGTTGGGCCTTCACAGACAGCAATACCTAGATTGGCTTTGGTAAGTGGAAGTCTATGCTCTTGGATCCATATGCATCTTCCACTCCATTTATGGGCTCATCATGTTAGTTTTGGAGTAGCTGCAGATGAAAGCTAATGTGAACTGGCTGGGTCATTTTGTATTCTTGGTTATTTACTGCCTCTTTTATGGTGGATGCTGTCTGATGGGTGGTAACAAGTGGCTTAAAAGTCTCCACACTTTGTGCTCACTACCATATGGCCATCCCCATGTCTCTTCAACCTCCTTGCCTGAGGAATGTAGTAAAAATAGGGTCCATTTGGATAAGCAAAGGTAAAGAAGGAAATTCTGGTTTTACACAAAGTTGAATAGCTCAAGAGATTATTACAAACATAATAACATAGACTGGTAAATTTGATTAAAGTTGTGATTACTCAAGATTTAGAAATCTCATATTTTTTTATTCTTAGAAAGTGCTGCCAACCTTATGTCAAAAGGAGAGTGATGCCAAAAGAGAGAGAAAGAGACCGAGAATATTTCCTGGGTAGTTACTAGGCCTGAGTCCTCATTCTAGCTAGACACTGTGAACCCAGGCCCAGGAATGAACAAGACAAAAGCAGAGTTCGAAGCATAACAGGTACATGAAGCCACAGAGGGTATAACCTGAATCTGAGGCAAAGAACTCTCAGTGGTAACCGCCAAATGAAAGCAAGAAGGATTAGCCCACTGTTTTAAACCCCTCTCTTCGCACAAGCTAGAATAGAAGACGTCAGGGCTTTTAGAGTAAGAAACCTTCTGGTTTGAGAAATATGCCATAAGGGATCCTGCTAAGGGCCTTAGGAAAAGGCACAGTTGGAACAAACAGCCTGCTGACAGTTGAGATTTGAATTTCAAATGTAGGAACTTTTGAAGGAAAAACAGTCTTAATGCAACATAAATTGCTTCCAAACACTCAAAGACACAGCAGAAAAGGCAACAAAAAACCACATGAGGCAAAATAATTTTGATAAACTGTTACAAAATCTGCTTTTTTTTCATCCCTCAACCCCACTTCCCTCCCATTACCAAAAGAAGCAGTAAAATTAATTGAAACTGTGCAGGAAGTTTCAAGAAACTCTGAGGAAGGAGGAATATTTGTAAACTAGATGTTATGACCTAATCAACCGTCTCCTTTGGGGAAATATCCCTTAGAGAGAAAGAAATTTGTGATTGAGTGTAAAGTCAGGCAGTCAACTGGTATATATTTAACTTGTAAAGGTATAATCTGTCCTGTTAGGCAGCTTCTAAACTATTCTTAAAGGCCCAATAAGGTGCATGCATAATAATTAATCACCACATATTTTGTCATCTAGATGTCTGCAACAGATTTCAGATACCTCAACTGAAGGCCGAGGAAAAGAATCCACTGGAGCATCTCCATTGTGTAGCTGGGGGCTGAGAAGTGCTGGGAGTGGGGGATGGGGGAGTAGAGGGCTGGTGTGTGTGTGTGTGTGTGTGTGTGTGTGTGTGTGTGAGTGTGTGAGAGTGTGTGTGTGTGTCTCACATGCCTAGAAACCGCCAGAAGGTTAATTCTTTTCATAAAAAGGAAAATACTATTTTGTGAGCCACATCTGAGGAACTGAGTAACATGAGTTAGAAGGCAGGCTTTAGAATAAATTTGAAATGCACAGGCAGATCGCTGGTTTTCCATGCCTGTTTTCTTTGTGTTTAATGTGTCCCTACTGGTGACCCAGTCAAAGAGCAAATGTTGGATTCCTGCATTTCGGGATGCAGACTTATTATTCTACCAGTGGGAAATAAAGTTCTTGCAGCCCTATTATAGGAAGCCAAATTGCTTCATCCCCAGAAGCCAGAAGATTTCACTAGCTAGCAGTGGGGAACCCATACAAAGCTGTAATTTGCAATCTGAATCTAATTTCAAACCTCATCTAAAAAAATGATAATTAATATATTGAAGAAACTCCCTGTATTACTAGCTCACTTCCTCCAAAATTCTTTAGAATTTATGGGCAATCAGTTTCTTGAAGAAAATTAGTCTGAGTTTAATCATTGTTTCACACATTCTTTTATTTTGCATATACTAACTATAGTAAATATTGGTGGAAATCCATTGTGCATATTAAGAAACAGTTTATCACATTATCCAAAGGCATGAGTACCATTCAAATTTTACCAGGTTAAGAAAACAATTTTGCCTTTTAATAAAAGTGAAAAATTTATGTGAATTCATCCTTAAAATAGACTGGTAGGAGAGCATTGTACCAAAGTGAGATTGAATTTAGGGCCTGTCACTCTCGTAGATGGAAAGAACGACGTATATGAGAAAGGTCACACAGATCTGAGCTTTGGCTCTGTTCACCCGCACCCACCCATTTCTAAAGCTGAATTAATGAGCTGGCTACTGTCCCCAGCTTCCCGACTATAACAAGCTCACAGGGGAGCAAAGGAAAAGAGCCAGGGAAATGCACAACTGAGAAATATCTCCTGGTAACTTGAAAAAAGCTCCACAAGCAAGACAAGATAAACATACCTCCCTTTAGTGGTAAAGCTTGGAAATGAAGGTATAGGGTTAGCTTCCTCAAAAAGGACGTGGCAAACAATATTGAAACACATTCTTTTCAACTTCTCACTACCTACTTGATTTCTGGAGCTCTTAACAAATGATGAGAATCAGCCAACTTGTAGTTTTACTCCCTTTGCTTCTTCTCAGCCTCTAATGAAAGTAAAAGCTAAAAAGCTGAGAAATGATTACAAGTTGGACAGAAGGCAGGAACTGAGTCTGAATAATTTACCAGCTGTTACTTAGTTCTGGATAACTAAAGCCTGAAGGACACACACCATGGTAGAGATCTTGTGGGGCCTGAAGATTATATAATTCGGGGGTGGGGAGGGAGGGGAGTTTCCTCAAGAAAAAGAAGATCCATTTATGAAATCAATAATAAGTACGAAAGTGTACAATTATTCAGAATGAGAAATCACAAAGAATTACCAGTACTTAAAAGCTGAGAAACACTTTTGCATCTAGGACTTGTCATTTCTCGTTTCAATTACTACACTAATTCTTTTCTATTCTCACTAACACCAAAAAGGCTGTTGTCAGGACCAGCTACATAATTTGTTGAGCCTGGTGCAAAATGAAACTCCATGGTCCCTTGGTTAAAAATTAAGAATTTAAGAATTTCAAGATGGCAACAGTGGAACATTAAACCAAACACTGGGCCCTTCTGAGTACAAGGCCTTAAGAGACTGCACAGATTGTATGCCTATAAAGCCAGTATTAACAGCATCACGAAATACAGAAAAAATAATACAAATGGTAAAATATTTTATAACTTATGGACCCTCCTCTATGATATGTTTTCTTATGTATTTTGGCTGCAAAGTCTTTGATTGCCACTTTATACGATGACTATTTTATAATGTCTTTTTCAATAGAGAGACTTGAAAAATAATTCTGTCTTTCCTTTAGCATGTTTGATTGAAATTTGTTTTTTAAAAACATTGTTGGCAGCTTGAAAAATTTCTTTTAGCATCACAAATCATTATTGTTCCTGTTTTTAGAGATGTTGTCATATTTGGGAAAACTATGATTGTTTCTTTCTCACAGTAACTGTGAGATTTGTGTTCTATGGATAGACTTTTTGCCACCTGCACACTTCTGGTGCCAGACTCTGTAGAACATGTTCACATCATAGTATAACCTGCTCTCTATTGTGACACTGGGGGAGCTAGCACAAGAGGGAGTGGTGGGAGTAATCCTTGAAACCATACCTTCACCAGAATAGCTAATAATAATATAGAAATGATATCTTAAATTGTCCCCAAATTTAAGTTCTTCTTGGTTGGATTCCAAAGACACTCATGACCTTAACACCAATTGAAAGAAGGGAAAATGTTATTGAGTTTGGGGGAGGGTTAGAAGTCAAGGTGGAAAGAAAGTGTTCATCACTGATCATTGTTAAAATATCTCACTTTTGCAAATTTTATAACATGTGACATGGAAAGGGCTCATGTAAGCTTAACCCTCATTAGCCTTTTAGTAAATCTAATTCTGATAGTAAAACACATCAAACTGACATCTAGCAATCTACTCTGTTGGAACAAAATACTATGCCAGCCACAAAGGAGAGCTACAGAGCTGGCTATATAACACAGGCTGGGAAAATGGTAGCCAATATCTTTGTTAGACTACAGGTGACTTTTAAATTCCACATGGCGAAGGCTGCTGGCTACCCTTCTGTGTTTTTAGGTGCATGTTTCCACTTAGGTAGTAAAGCAGACAGCAGTTACCTGATGGACAATGAAACTTATTATAGACTAAGATGAATGAAAAGAAGCTACTCACTTAATTTGAAGTAAATGGCCACTTTTGAAGACATCATTTGGCATATACTCCCAGAAAAGTGCTTGTACATTTATGATAAAAAGTGTTTTCCAGAAAACTAAAGCTCGGTTTTGAAAAGAAATATTTTACTCACACCTTTAGGACTGGAATTATAATAATCAAGGACTGAACCTTGGAAAAAGACCTAATTTGGCAATGCCCACTTTGCGTTATTTAAACAATAAGTATCCAGCATTTTGAAGAACTTGAGTAAACATGGTTTTCAAACTTGGGTTTTATAATCTAAATTGGAGAGACAAACAAGAAAATAGGCTATAAAACAAAAGGAAGAGACTAGAATGATACGCGGCAGTGCTGAATATGTCTTTAGAGTCCACTTTCAATTACTTATGCCAGAGAGAGGTACTGTGACAAAGAATGCTGAACACTGGATAATCTGTCCCGCTAGTCAGGGCTACAGCCTCATGCTCTGAGGCAAATCCAATGGCCTCTTTTTCAATCTTCTCCTTCTTGACCTCGTGGCCACCTTTGAGACTGCAGAAATCTTCTCCTTGAACTGTTTTCTTTCTTTGACTTTGCCCTCTCAAGACTCACAATAACTCCTCTGATGGTGAGCTTTCTATTTCCTCTTCTGCCCTCTTCTCTCCTCTACATTCTCTCTTTGGCCCTTTCACTCTCTCTCAACCTCATTGCCACTGTGGATTCTCTCACTCTATCCCTAATTTCTTTCCCCTTCTAGTCTCACCTGACTAACCTGCTAGTTTTTAATGCCCCAGCATGTCTAAGATCGTCCTACTGTTGTGGCCACTCCAATCCTCCTAGTCATTCTTTTCAAAGCCTTGGAATCATCTCTTGACTATTCCAACCTCTGCTTCTGAAATCTCCCACTCATCTGTCTTTTTCTCTCCATCTCCAATAGCATTATCTTAGTTTAGGTCCTCATCACTGTTTCACTGATTAAAATAATCTAATTAATTATCTCTGTTTCAATCCCCATCCTTTTAATCTATTTAATATAAGAAGATTAAATTATTTTGATCTTCTAAATACTTCCTCTAAATACAATTAGATTATTATACTCCACTGCTCAAATATATTCCATAGCTCCCCACTGCCATATTTTATAAAGAATAAAGTTCCTTGGTATAATTTTGGGGCTTTTCATAATTTTGACTTCTATACATCTTTCCAGCATTATATCATATGACTCTTCCTCACTTACACTTCCATTTAGTGGAGGAGGAATAAAAGAAAAATGTATAACACAGTGTCCACATGGATAATTGAGACCTGACTAAATTTTGTATTTCCCTCAAAGTACCAACAAATGTTCTGATGAGAGATTTAATGAGAAAGGACACATAGCTAGGTTAATGGCTAAGGAGATGAACAGAGGGACAGGGCCAATAATGAACACAGATGCTCTTAAATGGAACGAGCTGGATACACAGGCTGTCCTCACTCATGGAATGTGTAAAGCCCTTAGAAAAAGCAACTCTTCAGTTAGTGAAGGCACACTTTGCACCGTCCCTCAGCACGGTTCCTGGAACACTGAAATCTTATGAAAATTATTATTAGAAGACTGACAATTTGTCTGTTTTTATGAAAGACAGGGAAATGCTCCAGAACACATAACCTGACATGCTTTTCCTGGGTCTCTGTTACGTCTTGCTTTGCACGGATACTTTATTTCATCTCTTGTGGAAAGCAAATTTTAAGGCAGTTTTCTCCACATAACTGCTTTTTTCAGAAGACAATCTGATCATTTGGGGACATATAAGGAAGGAAAATGCATTAGGCAAAACTAAAGCTAAGATATTAGGGGAAAAATGGCACTGTAATAAGACAGACAAAACCACTTTCCTTAAATTACTTTTTTTTTCTGTTAACTTACTGAAAGGAAGGATATGATAAGACAATATACATTTTGCTTTTAAATACTCAAGTCCTATTTTGCTATACCTGATCTATTTAAATCAATTACATATTTGTAAGGAAGTTTACTTCTAACACATATATGTTCAGCCCATACTCTACCCGCCAACCCTATCACACACATATATAAATGCCCACACATATTCACACCATAGTCAAAAGAATAAGGCCAGCATTTAAGCTTATTTAAAATCTACTAATATATATTTTTAACTGATAATAAATGCTCTTAATCATATTGGGTTTGAATAAAATAAAAGATAAAAACAATGGACATATGTAAGAAATTAGGTACAATGAGTTTTAAATTTAGGAGAGGATATTTTGGTGTGGTTTAATTGAGTAGAAGAGATTTTATCACTTTGAAAAGTCATATATATGCTTTAAAAATTAAAATATGTTGTAATTAATTGAATTAAAAGTCATTAAAAAGTTTGCAGATTTTATTATTTAAACATCTTAAAATACTTTCAAAATTAAGAACACTAAAGTAATGCATAATTATTTAGTCTTTTTAACCAAAGAAAATTGGTCTATCAACATTAATTAAGTTTCCTACTGACATCAGGAGTAAATTAAGAATATTATTAAATTGGTTCTACAAATTGAGACAGGGAAATATCAAGTGACTTTCTCAGAGCTACAGTTAAGTCCATGGAAATTGGAACCTGGGGATTTTAATTTATATTTGTATGATTCTAATGATATTAAAGTGTGTCTTCTAAGCATACCAGTTAATGACATTAGTTACAAAAAAATTTACAAGATCTCTTACTCTTTTGACAATCATCTTTCTTCTGATTAACTTTTACAAATATTAGAGCAAAAATCAATACATTTCTTATGTAAAGTAATAAAAATATTAAAAAATTATTTGGGTACATAAAATAAAATAAACTAGCTTTTGTGATGATAGAAAATACTGACTGGTATAAGGATAGGTAAAATTTAAGACAAACGTTAAGGAAAATCATAACTCATTTCCTTTAGACTACTCCAGCCCTTAAACATCATTGGCTTATGCTTTTCATCCTGGCTTTGAGTTCTTGTATGGTTTCTGATCACTTGGGGATCCTCTTTCTGTCTTTCTACATAAGCTATGCTTTGTTAAATTAATGTTATTTTTTAAAGACTTTAGTTTTTAGAGAAGTCTTAAGCTTACACAAAATTGAGAGGAAAGTATAGAGATTTCTCATATGCTCCCTGCCTCAGACATGCAAAGCTTCTCCCATTAACATCATCATCACTCACCAGAATGATACTTTTTTTTTTTTTAACCAAGGATGAACCTACATTGACACATCGTAACTACCCAAAGTCCATAGTTTACCTTGGGGTTCGCTCTTGTTCTTGAGCTCACTATGGGTTTGGACAAATGTATAATGACATATATCTATCATTATATCATACAGAGTAGTTTCACTGCCCTTAAAAACCCTCTGCACTCCGTCTGTTCATTTCTTCCCCTACCTCCATTCTACCATTCCTGAAAGCCGCTTATCTTTTTGTTGTTTCCATAATTTTGCCTTTCCCAGAATATCGTATAGTTGGAATTATACAGTAGGTGGCCTTTTCAGATTGGCTTCTTTCACAAGGTTTCTTTATGTCTTTTCATGGCTTGATAGCTCACTTATTTTTAGCACTGAATAAATATTCCACTGTTTGGATGTACCACAGTTTATTTATCCATTCAGATACATAAGGACATCATTTGGTTGCTTCCAAATTTTGGCAATTATGAATAAAGCTGCTATAAACATCCTTGTGGAGGTTTTTGTGTAGACATAAGTTTTCAACACCTTTGGATAAATATCAAGGAGTGTGATTGCTGAACTGTATGCTAAGGATACGTTCAGTTTTTTGACCAACTGCCAAACTGTTGGCTGTACTATTTTGCATTCCCACCAGTGTATGTGATTGCCTGTTCCACATCCTCTCCAGCACTTGGTGTTGTCAGTGTTCCAGATTTTGTCCAGACTAATAGTTATGTAGAGGTAGCTCATGGTTGTTTTAATTTGCATTTCCTTGGCAACTTATGATGTGGAGCATCTTTGAATAAGCTTTTTTGCTATCAGTATATCTCCTTTAGTGAGGTGGTTGTGAAGTTCTTTTATCTATTTTTGAATTGATTTCTAATTGTTGAGTTTTAAGAGTTCTTTGTCTATTTTGTATAACAATCCTTTTTCAGATATGTCTTTTGCAAGTATTTTCTCCCATTCTGTGGCTTTTCTTTCTATTCTCTTGACAGTATCTTTTGTAGAGCAATAGTTTTTAATTTTAATGAAGTCCAACTTATCAATTATTTCTTTCATGGTTCATGTCTTTGTTGTTGTATATAAAAAGGTATCACCTTACCAAAGGTCATATAGGTTTTCTCCTATGTTATCTTCTAGGAGTTTTATAGTTGTGTAATTTACATTTAGGTCTATGATCCATCTTGAATTAATTTTTGTGAAGGATATAAAGTCTGTGTCCAGATTCATTTTTTTTTTTTTTGCATGTAGATGTCCAGTTGTTCCAGCACCATTTGTTGAAGTGATTATTTTTGTTCCATTGTATTGCCTTTGTTTCTTGTTAAAGGCTTCTACTTATGGGGTCTGTGTTTAGGCTCTCTATTCTATCCCATTGCTCTATTTGCCTAGTCTTTCACCAATACCACAATGTCTTGATTACTGTAGCTCCATAGTAAATCTTGAAGTGGGGTAGCACCAGTCCTCCAACTTTGTTCTTCAATATTGTGTTGGCTATCCTGGGTCTTTTGCCTCTCCATATAAACTTTAGAATCAGTCTTTGATATCCATAATATAAGTGCCTGGGGTTTTCATGGGGATTGCATTACTCTATAGATCAAGTTAGGAAGAACTGATATCATGAAAATATTGAGTCTTCTTATTCATGAACATGCAATATCTTTCCATTTATTTAGTTCTGTGATTTCATTCATTGATCTTATTTTTTTATCCAGAATCTTGGGGTGTGCATTAGCATAGTTTGCCATATTGCCAGAAGTTTCCTAATTTTTCTATATTTCTTGCTTTATGACCTTTGAAAGGAGAAACAAACTTTAGTCCCTTGCTTTGACATTCAGAAATGGAGGCAGATTATACCTGTCCTAGCCAGAAAGTGAGTCCATACTCTCAGAGCTCATTAGTAGGAAGGCGAAAAGATGTGAGTCAGCAAAGATGTTGTAAAAAGGGGAGAGGAACAGGACTAGGGTATAGGTAATCAGGAAGATACTGACATTCTCTCAAGGCTAAGCCATTCAGACCATCCAGGCAAAAACAATGCTTCTCTGAATGTACATGTAACTATGCACTGACTCCCCATGTTGCTTAGTAATCAACATGAGATATAAGACAAAGGAAGGAAGTTGAGTACATCTTAACCATCTTAGATTTCTAAAATATTTAAACTTTCAAAACCACACAGTTCAGTTCACAGATGCAGAAAATTTCAGGATGAATTAACCTTCTGTATTTTCGCAGTTAAGTTTATTTTTAAACATCTAAATAGTGTTGAGCAAAATTAGAAAGCTTTAAGATATTTAAACACTTTTATGTTGGCACATAGATCTGCGACAAAAAAAGATGCCATCCTTTTGATAGTTGACATTAATAAGGCTGTTTCTGCAATGTGTAAATTTATGCTATATATGAATTTTGTCTTTCTTTGATGTGCTTTGTCAAAACCGAGATTGTTTATCACAATAAATATTTTATTATACAAAACAAGACATGATTTTATAGCATCCACTTTTTTCATTCAGTTTAATGCTGTTTTATAATGTGATAGGCATTTAAAAAAATATAAACTTGGTATAGTTTTGGAGAAGAGTCTCAGGGAAGAGATCTATCTATACCATTCTATACCATGATCCTTTACTTAAAGGCTTAACTTTGCATAGAGGTCAATAGAACACCTTGATTTTTAAAATCTTTTTCTTTCCCTGGGATAAAGGGATAGCATAATATAACATTAAAATGAGCAAACTGAATCCACCAGAATATCAGACCTTTAAGAAAACAAAACAGGCCACTAGGGCTGTATTAGCATTCCTCTATACCATCTCCCTGGAAACCTAGAAGACAAACAGCCTTTGTTCACCCTCTCACTTCAGATCAAGTCCCTCTGGATTCCTATTTTCATAACACCCTGGACCTTTTCCTCATGGCACTTAAGCACAGTTGCAATGATACACTTATGAGATTAATATTTAACTATACTTCAAGACTGAAAAATCCATGAGGACAAAGATTGTGGTTTGTTTTGCCTATTGTTGTATCTCCAGCATCTATCTAGTCCAGTGCCAGGCTCTTAGTAGGTACACAGTAAATATTTTTTGAATGACCATATGAATATATTATACAATTACGGACTGGCTGTACTATACCATGTAATAATACTTGTAATGGAGAAAACATCTGATAATCTTTAGAAGTGACACAAATGTAAGAAATACAGTAAATTTCAGGAAAAAAATTGTTGACTATCACACAAACTTTCTAGTTGACTTGAAATCCCTTCTGGGAACCAATTTGGCAAGGGCAACGATTGTCAACTGTTTATTTCCTCTTGTATATTCATTTGATTCTATGTTGTGTCTTTATTTTCTTTCCTTTGCCTTTCAGTCTATTATTTGATTTTCTCTAAAGATAACAATGTGATGAGTTCGTGCAAATACTATTTTTAAATTATTAAATTTCTGGTGAACAAACACAGAAACAGAAACTGAGGGGGAAAAATCTATTGTATATTCTTTTTTTTGATTTGAGTATGAAACTTTTTGTCCTTTTAATATCTGAAACATTGTAGGTGCTATTTTAGCAATTCCATCTCTGAAATATAATTTTCTTAAGAGACATTTACAGTTCTTTTCAACAAAATTATTATATTTAATTGACAGAGCCTGTTCAAAGAAGCATGGCTTAATTCATTACATATCTCTGAGAGTATTTAGGTTTGAACTTTGGATTTATTGTGGCATTGTGGTCCCCTTATCACTATCAATAAGAACCTATATAATTTTATTTTAAAATGTTATCAAATGAGTTTCAAAATCTGCTTACGTTTAAAAAGAAATATGGGAGATTTAATGAAAGAAATGAACACTGGCAGGTTATAGCATGCTGGGCAGTGAACACAATATCCACTGCAACTGATAAAAAACATAACACAGGAGATTTTTGGCCCAAGGATTTAACCAAAATAATTGCATAATGTGAGGAAGAAGAAATAAAAGAGACTAGAAACAACAAAAAGATATTTTGAAAACTGATAACCTCAACTTAAAATACAGGCCTGATACTTTCTTGAGACAAATAAATTTCATTCTTTTCTGGTTTTCAGAAATATGTTATGCTATGAAGAAAGATGCAAAACAGTTTAATTTGCTCAAAATGAATTAACAATAAATATTTATGTCTGTTACACAGGGAAGCACAATATATATTTCTTGAATGAAATATTTTTTTTAAGAGAATGAAGTTATTTTTGGTTGTTATTTTTCTCCCATGTTTCTATCAATACTGGCCAAATTACTTTAGTGGGGCTAGTGTTGAGCACTTTTATTCTGGAGGTCTTTGTATAGGCAGACATTTCTAGATAGGAC
>NW_006494614.1:22400277-22407661 GCF_000325575.1 Pteropus alecto | reverse complement strand
GTCCTTCCTGGGTGCTTTATTTAGTGGCTTATCATCTTGAGAACTTGCTTGGCCTGCTTTGAATAGATATGAAGTTTACCTGAACCCTAAGTTTACCCTGATATCATTGTTAAAGTAGGACAAGATAGAAAGAGGTCTTTGGGACCTGGTAAACTGCTAACAGAAATGAGGGCTTATTATTTGGGTTCCTGTGGAGCTAGCTAA
Source organism: Pteropus alecto (assembly GCF_000325575.1). NCBI lineage: Eukaryota > Metazoa > Chordata > Mammalia > Chiroptera > Pteropodidae > Pteropus > Pteropus alecto. The sequence continues at coordinate 22,407,457 of NW_006494614.1, read as the reverse complement.
GTCACTCTCAAATCCTTAGGTATGAAACCTAGGTCTCAGAGATACAGTTGCTCTAGTGCTCCCTGAAGGGAAATAGCTCTCCAAAGGAGTCTGTGTGTGACAACTATGGGTTAAAGGGATATTTCTTAGGTCAAAAAAAAAAAAACAACTTTAAGGCAATTGTATGACTTCTCTTTATAAAAAAAAAGACTAGGGAATTACACATATCTCATGAGAATTGGCTGGTAATAATTTCATATATTTTGGAAGTGTTTTGAAATGTCCAAGATACAGGATGTCCAGTTGCAAGATTTTTTGTTATTGTTATTAATAGCTAATATTTTAATGACTAAAAGAATTTTTAAAATGGGCTTTAAAAAGAAAACATACCTGTATTATAAGGTTTTGTAAAAGAAGAATGGAAGTATAACACCTGGATTACACCCTTAGCTTTGCAAATAATTAGAAAAATAGTGAAAATAATATTGTCCTGTAAAATAATGGACTTTATACAAAAGAAAAAATACTGGGGCAATAATGGCACTGAACTTCCATATTGCATCCACAATACCTTTTTACTCTATGCAAACAGTTGGACTTTCATTTATTTGCAGATCTTGGATTAGAGAGATGTTTATTATGCAATCAATTAAGGATGACAGGGTTTTTAAAAATTCAATTGAGGTATCTTAGATTTCATTAATTAAGGCAAACATTCATTGAATGCTCATCATGTGCTGGCGAATTGTTAGGTTCTGAGCACTCAAAGATGAATATAATATTGTCTTTGTTTGGGAGCAGTAATACATTGACTAATATATTCGTGAAAAAAAAAACATGTGGTGCCTGATAAGTACTAACACAGTATACAACAAAGTCTTTTTCACTCTTTGATTCATCTACTGGATGTTTTAGTCCTTAAATATCTATGTATCTATTATACATACATACACACACACACACACACATGAGTACTTGAATATATGTTATATATATGTATGTATGTATTATATATACTGTAAGAAATTGGTTCATGTGATTATGGAGGCTGAGACGTTCAAGATCTGCAGCTGGCAAGCTGGCTGGAGACCCACAGAGCTGATGCTACAGTTCCACTCTGAATCTGAAGACTTAATCACCAGGAAAGCTGAGCGAATATATAAGTTCCACTCTGTGTATGAAGGCAGGAAAAGACTGGTATTCTAGCTTGAAGGCAGTCAGGCAGAGAGGAAGAATTCTTTTACTCAGCCCCTTATTCTATTCAGGCCTTCAAAGCATTGAATGAAGCCCACCTATACTGGGGAAGGCAATCTTCTTTACTCAGTCTTTAATTCAAATGCGAATCTCTTCCCAGAAACACCTTCACAAACATACCCAAAATAATGTTTAACCACCCCATGGCCCAGTCCAATTGACACATAAAATTAGGCAACCCAAGTCTACTCTTTGTCAATTTGGTAGCCATACGCATTTCATCTATACTCTTTCTCCACAAAAAGACATTAACAGGATCATAACTCTGCCTAACATGATATAGCAATATTGTGTTCAACTAGAAACACACTAACCCCTCCCTCAGAAGAGGCTGCTCCCTAGCCCTGCCTACTACTTTACTAAGGATGAAAATAGAGAATGCCTACAGTTGTTTTTTGAACGTAGAATTTGATTCTTTTATGATAGTGTAGTACCAGTAAGAGATATGCTGTTAGTATTCACTATAAATACAATGACCAGTAATTATATTGTTTGTAAGGTCAATATACCTTCATTTCAAATATAGGATGTTCACCCTTTAGCTGTTCTTCCACAAGTACCTCTCTAATATATCCCAATTAATCACTAACTTTTACAATCACCTATTCCAGCTATGATCCTTTCCCCTGTTGTAGAGCCTCAACAAGCTGATTGTGACAGCAGTTAAGAAAGTGTACACGGAACAGCAGGATAGCCTCTGCTATGCAGCAAGGCAGTCAGTACGAACGGCATCAGTGGTAGTTCCCGCAGAATCAGTGGGACTGGAAGCTCCTGGACCAGTACAGTCAGTCAGCAAGAGTGGGATCAGCAAGGGTCCCTGCTTGATGACAGTGCTGATTCAGAAAGAGAGAAGAGTCCTGGGCCCTGGGTACCACCTCTATCCCATTTTGCTCTTTTAGTTTTTCCAACACATTTGCAACTAATTCCATTACAATTTCGTTTTAACCTTTTTGTTATTAATCACCCTGTTTGAAATATCTAGAAAGCTTTGTTTTTCCCTGTCTGGAAACTGACTGAAATATTCAGGTAATAAAACTTCTAGAAAAGAGTCTTGTTTATAATGAGGTTGACTGTGTTAAGAAAAACAGAAGAATATTCATAAATTCATCAAAAAAAAGCTGTGGGTCTTTAAAGCCATGTTTGATAGAAATTCCTCCAGGAGCTGATTCTTTTTTCTTTCTTTAATATAAACTCACCCATGGAGGCAGTTATACAGTTCTAGGGTCTGATCTCTTTATGTTATATATCTTCTTCCTGTCCTCTTTTCCCCATTTGGTAACTGCCCTATCTCTCACTGAGGCTGTTCAGCGTAAGATTTCTGGCTAGCTGACAGCTTGCACCCCAACAAAACAGTGAAATAGCAGAAAGCATAGTATTAGTCATTTATACTAATGATGTGACTGATTAATATAGCAATGACTTTCACTGCATGGTTTTCACTATGTATTTTCTTTTTAAGCATTTAATCCCTAATTTAGAATTAAAATCTTGTCTCATTAAAGGCATTTTAGGTATTGGTAAGATACCTTGCATCTGTGCACACTCCAGTGGCTCCTGTAGTGCCACAATACTGGCAGACTCAGCTCTGAGGTTAACCTTGAGGAGTTCTCATCAATGTAACTGCTTTTGTGTGGGTGGCCCCTGATGACCCAGGGAAGACTGAAAAGGTGCCAATGGTGGCCTTTTCTTAATCATTCATTCATTGATTCATTCATTCATAGAAACAAATATTTATTGATCATCATATATAACAGGCGCTGTGCTAGGCACTTTGGACACAACTGTGATTAAGATGAAACAAGTGATGCAGTATATTAGTCAAGAATGTAGTTGATCTGCCACTTTAGAGCTTTGGGAGCTTAAGTTAGTGATCTTGAATCTCTGTTTCCTCATCTAGAGTGTTGGAAAATTATGGTACATATTGCAGTGAGGCATGCCTAGTTCTCAACACTCATTGCTGGAGGCGGAGCATTTTATATACCTTTATCCCTTACAGTGTTTCAACACAGAACAGCCAAATAAGCCCTGAATTGAACACAATTCTCCCACTTTTCTCTCTTTGATTCAATATCTAGATACTTCTTTGTATTATTTATATACAGAGACTTCTGAGCTTCCAGATACATTATATAGTTTTTGTATATTTAAGATTATATGCCGTCCTATTTAATGATATTTTTTCTAACCCAAAGATGCTTGTCTTCGTATCTTAGGCTTCATTCCTATGCTTTCCGTATCATTTCTACCTGTGAGAATGAAGTTTTTCACAAAGTTGTGTCAGACACATTCTCTTTACTAATAAAGATATTCCTATATAAAAATCAGTTTGCCAAAAAAACACAGTACTACTTAATAATCAGAGAATCTTTATTAAAAAAAGTAAGTTTTAACATGTTCTAATGCAAAGCAAAGGACAAAACAGTCTTTATATCTAGTACAAACTTAATTTTATACTTTATCACTTAATTTAGCACATTCTTGGATTTAATATGGGATTACCAAGTAGGATCTGGGGAAATGTAGGTAGCAGTTGTATATTTAATGTTTCCCAAAATAGTCTTCAAAATAATAAAAGAATGAAAGTCAAACTGCTGCTGGGAATATTTATATAACACTCCTCATTTTCTAAATTAAAATAAATGTCTTTTCTACAATATAGGCCACAGTTATGGATTTTTATGGATATTTGATATCACTTTAATTTGCCAAAATAGACTCTTTCCTTTTTTTAGATTTGTGCTTTCAGACTATTGTAGACAGGATACCACTGAAAGCGGAATCTGAGAAAAAGGTCTGTGTTCAAGTAGTTTATATAGAAAGTGAGCTTGGCAGTGAGATGGGAAAGGAGGGAAAGCCCAGGTGAATATACTCCTCTGAGTCAGCACTGCTGTGGGTGGTTGAGGCTTAATGCCACTGGGACCCTTTGGTGGCATGTAGAGTGCTTATCAGAATTATTATCTGCCTGGGGGAAGAATGGGAGAAGCATTTGTTCAAACCAGCCCCCATTGGTTGAAGGTTGCCTGTGAGGTGTTAAATCCCCTGCAGGTTCACTCATGAGCATGTGTGTGTGTGTGGGGGTGGGGCTGACCCGGCACCCATGCCAGAGGCAGGGTGAATGCTGGAGGAGAGGTGCTACTATAGGGGAGTGAATAGAGCCCTTGAAGATCTTTCACTGTGGCTGTGGCTGTGGCTGTGGCTGTGGCTGCACTCACAGGAGGCTGAGGAGGCTGTGGGGCCAGATACCACAGTATCCATACAAGATACCAGCATTGAGCTGAGAAAAAAGTTTAGGTCAAATAGGACAAAAATTATTCATAAGGAAAATGATCCTATTTAAAGATCGTGCACTTTCCTTGACTGCTAATGTCTGTATTTCCATGCTTGGTATATAAAGACAACTTATCGGAGTTGGAGAAATCACTGGGTTACTTAATTAAATATCATAAATCTGATGTTTTAGCACTGGATAGGTGATTAATTCTGTATTTCTGAATCTAGCCTCATTTGGAATATACCCTAGGGCACTTTATTCTTACATTTATAAATTATGGACTCAATGAATCTAATATTTTGCTGATAATGGGTATATAATACATGAAGGCTTGCTTGCTTTAAACAGATATTCTTCTTATTAGCAATTAGGCTGTGGGAAAACGTTCTTTTTAATGGTCCATCTTTATTTTCAGGCTTTCTTATGGTTTAGCTTTGTAATTATAGGGTCATTAAAACAATATGAATGCAAAACCCTCACAAATTTGAACAAAACAATTATAAAAATTAAAAGAGGAATGAAACTGAAATAAAAAGGTATGGTGAGGGAAATGAATGTTTTTCAAGATATGTTTAAAAGAGAGGGTTTAGAGGAAAAAATACAGAAAAAAAACAAACAAACCTTGCACTGACGTCAGGAAAGATATTCTGTATTACTTTGACTTTTATGCCGTTCAAAGCCTTCAATGGCTTCTTGTTTTTAAGACCAAGCCCAAAGCAAATTATTCAAGGATCTCCACAAGTGGACCTGTTCAAACCTGTTTACCAGAACTCACTTTCAGGAATACTCTATTCCAACCCACCTGATTTGAGCACTTCACAAATATTAACTCATTTAATTTGTATGAAATGTCTGTGAGGTACTGAGATACATACAGGTAAGATTTGCCCCAACTCATCAGCTAGTAAGTGGTAAAGCCAGGATTTACACCCACTCTGGCCCCTGAGTCTGGACTCTTCACCATCACATCCATGGCTACCTGACTGTCCTCCAAACTTGTCTAGATATTAATCTAGCAGGTTTGCTTTCTCTCACATAGAATGTGTTCCTCTCTCCTTTCCATCTCTTTAAATCCAGCTGATCCTTTAAGGCTGAAATCAAGTCCCACTCCCCTCCCAAAAGACTCTCATGGCTACATTAGTCCCAGTCATCTCTTCTTGTTTGGATTTATAAAGAACTTTTGGTTGGCAGAATTCATTTGGCACTTTTCACCTATCACCTTCACTGAAAATTATTTGTGTGTGTATGTACACATTTCTCCCTAATTTAGACATACCCTCATTGATGATAGGCCAGACTTTATCTTTCTCTTAGAAATAAGTAACATTCGAGTTGTGATAGAGTTAAAGAGTAGGAGCCTAATACTTAAGAGCAGGACCCTAGAGGACAGGGACTTTGGCATGGTCACTTCTTTGGGTTTCTTGTAGCACCTACTGCCACTTATTCTTTGTGTATAGTTAGTGCTTAATATTTGTTGATTTGAATTAAAATTGAGAATTGTGATGATTCAGGCTGTCATGGTTTCATTTCTATGATTTAAGTGAAAGTTTACTATATATTCCATATTCGAAATAAATGCAGATTGTCAATTTTAATACCAGACATGACAGGTAATTTTAAAAATGCTAAGAATTGCAGTATAGTACTGGAAATGTTTCCCTATTCTTCTGTTACATGTAGAAATTGCACTTTTACACCAAGTTTCCAGTGGCCACCGTAATAGCATTAAGTATAAGTATGCAGGTATAGGTATAAATAAAAAGCATTTATGTACTCTCACATACAAACTTCCAGTGGTTTTTCAAATGGAAAAGCAGATGAAGAAAGATGGCATCTCTTGCCCACTCCCTGCTTGATATTCTTAGTCCAAAAGCCAAAAATGCATCTGCATGTCTGAAATCTGTCATGTTAGTGGGCCCAGTTTGCTTCTTTTTTTGCTCTTGGAATCAGCATGTCAAGGATAAGAAGGCAGGTGACCTTGGGAAACTGGTAGTAGGTTGATTTGGGAGGATGCTTTCCTCACTTCAAATTATTGGTCTGAATCTCAGCTCCTTCCTACATTTATAGAGATTAAATGTATTTGAGCCCCGTGTGTTGACAAAGACAATGGAATTAATAGAGACAACAGTATGTGCTCCATGCCCTTTGTCTCTGACTTGTATTTCCTTTCTCCTTCATTAGAGAGCTCCTTGGGCAGAGGCCGGCTCAGGCCACCTCATTTAGGCTCAACCAAATCATAGGATCGTTGTAGCGGCCACAGTTAACTACCAATACCATTTGGCTAAGAAATGGCTCCCTCTATGGTAGTTTCCAGACCTCACCAAAAAAACAGACTCCTTTCCTGAACTGATATTTAATTTACACTTCTTTTCCTCTACTTCTGTAGTAGTTCCTCTCAAATTATATTACCTCTTAGATAAAATAAAAAATAAATACCCTTAAACATGGGGCTTGATCATCCTAATTTTCCCCACATGTCCACTGTGGGAAAGGCTCCTCTTGAGAGAGAAAGGCCCTTGCAGGTATGTGGGAGGTAACATATGTAATTCCCAACTGTAAATTTCAAGAATCACCAATGGAGCAAGAGAATTTACTAGCTTTCCACACATTTGATAACTTGGAAGAAATTAAATTATTTTGAAAGCTTTCTTTAATTTTTACTTTTTGGTTGGGATG
>NW_006494614.1:22377984-22400230 GCF_000325575.1 Pteropus alecto | reverse complement strand
TGCTCAGCCATTCTGACAAAAAGGGTAAGACAATGAAGATGTTTTATACTTGTTGCTAGGTGTGTGTATGGTGGGAGGGAGGGTGAAAATTTAGTTCATCATTTCCTTTTGTTATTTAAAATTATAATGCTTTATTCTACATAAAATTTAATTCTATAAAAAGAAAATTTCTCTATAGTAATAGGCATATGTTAAAAATGGAGACTAATCCTATAATTCAGAGCTTTTCAAACTTTACTATTCATGTGATCCACCTGGAATCTTGTCACAATGCAGATTTGGAGTTGGTGGGTCTACTGTAGAGCCTGTGATTCTGCATTTATAACAAGCTACAGGTGATACCAATGCTACTGGCCCTTAGCTCTATATTTTGGGTAGTAAGAAGCCACATATAAGCAGCCTAATTCTTTACTTAAAAAAAAAATTCATGTGGTTTTAATTTGCATTTCCCTAATGATTAGTGACCTTGAGCATCTTTTCATATGTCTGTTGGCAATCTATATCTCCTCTTTGGAGAAATATCTACTCAGGTCCTCTGCCCATTTTTTAATTGGATTGTTTTTTATTGTTGTTGAGTTGTATGAGTTCTTTATATATTAAAACAACAATGAGATATTACCTTACACCTGTCAGAATGGTTATGATCAATAAATCAAAGAGCAAAAAGTGTTGGTGAGGATGTGGAGAAAAGAAAACCCTCATTACACTGTTGGTGGGACTGCAAATTGGTGCAGGCACTATGGAAAACAGTCTGGAGGTTCCTTAAAAATTAAAAATGGATCTATCTTTTGACCCAGCAATTGCACTTCTGGGTATTTATCCAAGGAAAATCAAAACAATGATTCATAAAGATCTATGCCTCCCTATGACAGCCTTATTCACAATAGCCAAGATATGGAAGCAACCTGAATGCCTAAAAGCAACAGATGAATAGATAAAGAAGTTATGGTTCATATATAAAATGAAATCCTACCATTTGCAACGACATGGATGGACCTAGAGGTTATTGTGCTGAGAGATATGTCAGACAGAGAAATATAAATACCATATGATTTCACTTATATGCAGTATCTAAGGAACAAAAAGAACAAACTGATCAAAATCAGACTCACAAATATAGAGGACAATCTGGCGACAGCCAGAGGGGAGGGGCTTGGGAGGCTGGGAGAAAGGGGTGAAGGGTTAAACAAGTACAAATTAGTAGTTGATAGATGGTCATAGTCATGGGGAGCACAGCATAGGGAATGCAGTCAGCAGTAATGTAATGGCTACATGTAGAGCCAGAGGCAAGATAATCAGAGGATGGTTTCATAAACTATATAAATGTCTAACCAACGTACTGTATACTTGAAACTAACAATAACATAAAATAAAATGCTAAAAAAACTTCATCATTTTGGCAGCATTTGTGCTTTTTTTTCAGCTCAATTAGTGTAGGCTTTACACAGGAAATAACAGCCCACCTTTCTAGGGTTAGTGTGAGGATTCAGTGATATTAGCCCTTGCTACTCAAACCAATAGCAACAGCAGAACTACCTGGGAGTTTGTCAGAAATGCAGAATCACAGGCCCTACCCCAGACTGATTCATCTGCATTTTCATAAGATGCTGAGGTGATGGCGTACACATTTAAGTTTGGTAGCACTGATGTAATCCAGATGGAGTGACTGGTGCATAAGTGCTCAATAGATACTACCCATTACCCTTTGAGTTCTTAAAAAAAATATGAATTATTTGTGTATTTTTTCTATTTTATAGGTGAGAAGACTGTAAAACAGTGACAGTATTAGGATTCTAAACTAGACCTTTTGATTTCAAAGCCCGTGCCCTTAATACTACACAGACTTTTCTCTAAAGAGAAGTGGATTTCATGAAGACCTTTGTGAAGATCTTGGTGCCTCTCACCTTTCTTTTCATCTCTCCTTTATCCCTCAGGTCCTCAGGCAGCCTACTGTTGAAAGTCCACCATGCCCCAAATCAGAGCACTACCTATTTTTTGTCCTTTACACTTATATTCCAGTAGGTACAGCTGAAGGCTAACTATGTCCTGTGTTAATTTTTCCAGAGTTATATGGTTTATGCAGGGTTTTCTGGATGTAAAGTTTTTGCTCAAAAAAAGCACTCCTATGGGGGAATTCTAGACTTTGTAGGATTGGTGAGGATGTATTTTAGGACATGGAGGACCATGGTGGTGGTGGAGTGTGTGTGTGTTGGTGGCTGTGGGCATATCTCTTGGCATTCTTTAATCCTAATTCTTGGCAGAAACATGCTCCATTCATCTACAAGGCTTGGGTGAGACTCCAGATGTTTGGTTAGAAATTTCTATCAGTAAAAATATCAAATCACAAATGAAAATGGGAGGGCAAGGAGAAGTAAGGGAGTAAGAATGGCTCTGAAGTTTAATCAGCAATGTCTAGGGCATGCAAGGAACATGATTTTGGGTCCAGAGGTATGGGTGAACAGTTAAATCATGAAGGCCATTGGTCTCACCCTGATTATGCCACTTTCAAATTCAAATTGGATTTTGGTTTCCGATTTTGCCTTCAAGTTTTTAGAAACAGGCTCATAGGCTGTAGGCTTACTGAGATAGATGTAGCCTTGTCTCCTGATCCTAATTGCTTTATATCTAAAATTAAGGTGCTTTTCAATTTGTTCTTGTTTCTCACCTCGTGGGCACTGATTGATTTAGTTTCATTTTGCATTTTTGCTAATAGGAATTGAATGGACTTGCTGATTTTCATTAGTTCTGTTTTGACTTGATAGTTTCATTTATCCCCTTCAACTGGGGTTTTTACTTAAAGATTTTGTTTAGCCTATGGTTTTGTCTCTTGGATCAAGACCACTCCCCAGATAATGAATTCAGAACTTTGGGGGAAAGCAGGTTAGGTTTCCAATTGCTTTCCATTTTTCTTTTTGTTTTTGTTGTTACTTACATTTTGATTTGTCTATTTAGAGTTTCCAAGTGTGTCTTGTTGCTGGGGATAACATAATATTATAGAGGAAGATAACATTTTGTATGTATATTTAAACAGATGAGAAGTATGAAAAAGTTTGCTAACCTTATATTAAATCAATCTTGCAAAGATATTTATTTAGGACTAAAATGTAATAGCAAAGAAAAGCTGCCATTGAGAGACTCAAATCTGGTAGTTCAAATCGAGCTATTCTTGTTTCAATGATTTTTTTTTGTGAATAAAGGCTTACTAGGTCACCATAATGAAGAAATGGTGAGAATCATTTTTTTGTTTGCAGTGCATTCAGATTCTGAATTAGGGGATTCAAAGATTAATCTTTCTTCTTCTGATATCTCTCCTTCCCCAGCCCCTAATGGTACCTGTTCTCTTATATACATATGTATGTATGATGTTTTGCCTTTAATACAAATCATTTTATAGAGAGTTTAAATTTAGAAATCTATGACAATTACTTTAATGACATAGCACATTGTATTTATCATATAATGAAAGGTGATAAGTAATGATCTGTCAATATTATAGAGTACACACATATACTGTATATATATGTTCATTTGTGGTGGGGTGAATCTCAATCCATAAACTCAGGTTGGCAAGGAATGTAAGTTTATATTCCATTACTCAACTTAATTTTTTCATTTTGAGCCTCTGGTCTGCTAGGAATGAGCAGAAAATTCTTGATATTAGCTCTTCCTGGAGTTCTCTCCCCCTACCTGCCATTGACTTCTCTGGTGTTGCTCCATACATCTAAGATCCTACCCAGTTTTAAGGTGTTGAAATGGTGGAAACAGAATGGTCACTGGTACCCACATTTCCATTGAGGTGTTCAGAGTCTCAGTGCCCACAGTTTCTTCAGATCTGACTTTCCGCTGCTTGGTGCCGCTCTCAGGGCATGGAAATCTTTCCCTGGCCTATCTATGGTCTTGTCTTCTTAGACATACAACATTATTGCTATCTCTGGGGTCTAGCCATCTCTTTTTGTTCTTGGGAATCCTACTCTCTTTTTCTTTTTTCCTCCTTCCGACCTTGAGGAATCTTTTTCTGGTCTTAAAAGAAATCCATTTTTGTTCATATTTATGTTTGTTCAATGCTCTCCTCTTAGGCTTTTGGGAACTAAAGTTGGGTTCCTGGAAGACACATTCATGCCCTTCCCTGAGGCACTGAACATGGACAGGAATAGGAGTGGGTAGGAAAGAGGCAGGTACAGAGGGCTATCTCAAATAAAAGAATGACACCTCGAAGCATCATCTCGGTACAATTATGGGATTTACATATTTCATTTTATAAGAACTATTCCAGAACACTGTGCTGATGACCTTTCCTCAAACTGCAGAGTCTTCAAGCAACAAGGAACCAACAAGTGTTCATCATCTCTATGTCACTTATCAAATAGGCCATTTGGTAGAAGAGACACAAATTGTAAGATGCGCAAATTACCTTTCTATTATAAGTTTCTAAGGACAATTAATTTTAGGTGGCTGGCAAATATACTGTGAAAAGAAGTAAACTGTTAAGTAGTTATGTGAGGTCAAGTTTTTTCCCTTCTAATATGGCACTTAAAATCTTACCTTTTAAATATACTCCTTGATTAATGTGAATTATAACTGCAGCATGACAAATATTTTTCAAAACAAAGAATTTTCATGGAGGCAAATCAAATCAGAAGTAAATGGATGGGTGTGAAATCTTTTCATTGCTACAATAATAGGATAATTTATGTAATACCTCAAGCATCCAAATCTTTTAATGGATTTTTGAAATATAAAAGACTGAAAAAAAATCAGTTATGCCTGTTCCCTCCTTCACTGAGTGTTTATTTGAAAAACTCTTTGCTCAGTTAATGTTCTCTTGAAAAATAATAGCAGCTCTGTCTGGAATGGAGAAAAAATTTAATTCTTAGTGGTTTTCTTCTCAAAAATTTCTATAGTAATTTTGGGGAAAATGTTTCCCTAGTGATAAAGTTAAGATCCCTTTTTTCTCCCAGTATTCTGATAATAGCTTATGATATTATATCTACTTCGAATTTTTAACACTACTTTAAATCTGATTCTCAACCTTTCATCAGATTTCATTTTTCTCTTTTAGATTAACCACTTCCCAGGCCCACATCACCTCACCTCTGGATATTTATAGTAGCCTTATAGAGCAGATCTTCTCAAACAGTCTGTGATGAAGGACGAGTTTCTAAATCTGAGCTCTCTATTCCTGTGCTAATTTCTTCACAGACTGGAAACAAGCAGCTGGCAGACTGGCACTGGTGTGCGGGCCACACTTGGGGTGTTCTGAGGTCCTATTCTAGAGTCAACTATCTCTATCTCTCCTGTATGCCATCCTGGATACCCTCCTAAACTACTGTTTTCTGAAATGAAATCTCTACTCATCATCCCAGAGTTCAAGACTCTGTGACATTGGACGACATTCTGCCTGTGTCCTAGACACATAACTGAGCCTTCTTTGGGGGTTCTTTCCCTTTGTTGGAAAGCAATTCCTGAGCACTCAGCCAGAAAGAAATCTTTGTCCACTATACTTAGTTACACTGATTTCCAGATTGCCTATAACATACCGAACCACAAACACTGATCTCTAGATGCCTCATTTTTTCAGATGAACTACTTATTTTAACTAATTAGTAGGCAGGAAACATGGAATGTTTCTAGTTAATGAATGAGGAGGACGAGGGACAGGAAGAATAAAAATTCTTAACCTTGGGTTTTTAAGACTGCCTAAGTGAGAATCTTAAGGGAGAGCGTACCCCTGATGTGAAGAAGAGGGGTATGTGTATGTGTGTGTGTGTGTGTGTGTGTGTGTGTGTGTGTGTGCGCGCGCGCGCGCGCGCGTGTGTGTGCAGAGAAGAATGTTTAGCGAGAAGTGTTTATGGACTAAAACTTGTGTATGATCTTTTTTTAATTGAAATTTTATTGAGAAAATTGTATACTCACATCTAGGTGTAAGCAGTAATGCAGAGAGATCCCATATAGATCCCTTTATTCAGTTTCCCCGTGGTTACATCTTACAGAGCTATACTCCTATACCACAACCAGGATACCAGCATTATTCAAATCGCCAATCTTATTCAGATTTCCCTAGTTTTATGTGTACTTAATTTTCTATATGTGTGTATTTAGTTCTATGCAAGTTTATCACATGGGTAGGTTTGTATACACAGCTAAGATACAGAACCATTCTATCACCATAAGGACCTGCCTTTTATAACCACCCTCACTCCATTTGTCTAGGCTTACCCTGCTCCCAAGCCCTGGCAACCGCTGATCTGTTCTTCATTTCTAAATTTTGTCATTTCAAAAATGTCACATAAATGGAAGCATACAGTATGTAACCTTTTAGGATTGACTTTGGCTTTTTTCACTCAGCGTAAGTCTCTGGAGATTTATCCTAGTTGTTGCATATATCAATAGTTCCTTTTTATTGCTAAGTTATATTCCATGGTATGCATGCATCAGAGTTTATTTAACCACTCACCTACTAATGGACCTCTTGGATGATTCCAGTTTTAGGCTATTACAAATAAAGTTGGTATAAAGATTCATATACAGTTTTTTGCATAAACACGAGTTTTATTTCTCTGGGATAAATGCCCAGGAGTACAATTGCTAGGTCATATGGTAGTTGCATGTCTTGTTTAATCTTTTAAACACATTATTTAAAATTGTTTTCCTAGTCTACATTTTTGTATTATGACACAAAGCCCAGTTTCTAAAGCAGTTATGGCTTTGATATTAATCCCTGAATAAAGTCTTCTTTATTTTCTTAGTCTTTTTTCCTCTTTCAAAATAGTCTTAAAACTTGTATCTCATACTTAAAGCAAGTCTATAAGCTCAATAGCATTTTATAGGAAACTGAGACACAGAGATGTTAAGTAACTTGGTCATATAAAGAATTAATAGCACGGTCTAAAGCAAATCCCAAGACCCTAAAGTAGAATTTTAAAAACTATATGTGGTGATACATTAATGAGTCATGAAATCAACTAAGTCGGTCATGACCAGAATGTTTCCATGAAGAAAGAGACTTGACTAGAATACAAAATACCATAGTGCATTGCACATAATAAAAGTATGTATTGTGTAATATTTTTTGTATATATATTGGGTGATTGTGTGTGTATGTATGTGTGTGTATGTGTACATATCTGTGCGCGCGCATGCGCGTGTGTGTGTATGTGTGTGTGCGTGTGTAGATAAATAAAGTTGGGTGATAGTTAAAAAATGCTGGAAACCCACTAAGGAAAACAGTCTGGAGGTTTCTCAAAAAAATAAAAATGTATATACCTTTTGACTCAGCAAAAGGTATTTCCTAGCACTTCTGGGTATTTATTCAAAGAAAACCAAAACAATAATTCGTAAAGATTTATGTACCCCTATGTTCATGGCAGCATAATTTACAATAGCCAAGAAAAGATATAAAAGCAACCTAAATGCCCATCAACAGATAACTGGATAAAGAAGTTATGGTTCATATATTTAATGGACTATTACTCAGCCATTAAAAAAAATTAAATCCTACCATTTGCAATGACATGGATGGACCTAGATGTTATTATGCTGAGTGAAATAAGTCAGACAGAGATAAATATCATATGATTTCACTTATATGTGGAATCTAAGAAACAAAAAGAAATTAAAAACAGATTCATAAATATAGAGGACGATCTGGGGATGGTCAGAGGGGAGGGGGATGGTAGAATGGGGTGAAAGGTTAAAGAGATACAAATTAGCAGTTGATTGTCACGGGAATGGGGAGTGTGGCATAGGGAATGCAGTTAGCATTAATGTAATGGCTAGGTGGAGAACTAGAGGAGAGAAAGAGCAATTAGGGGTATAGTTTTATAAACTATATAAATGTCTAACCAATGTACTGTATCCTTGAAATAATAAAATAAAATTTAAAAAATGCTGGAAAAATACAGCTTAGCTCTTTCCATTAAAAATCTCATGAAATTACCTTGGGTTAATGAATAACGTTTGGTAATATTGGTATAAAAGTAGGTTTGAAAGGATATATTCTCTCTTATCTGATAGGTAAGGAAAAAATGTTATTTGTCACTTTATGAACTTTATTTTCCTTACTACTTGAGGAGGACCTCATACATAAACTCTTCCAGATTGTAGAAAAAAAGGGAATGCTATCCAACTCATTTAATAAAATTAGCTTAACTTTGATAACAAAATACTACAAGGGCAGTATAAGAAGTTAGAAATTGGAGGACTTTCTCAAGATCACACATTTAGCAAAAGCTGGAGCCAAGACCCAATTCCAAATTTTCTGAAACCCAATAATATGCTTTCCCTGAAATCTTTCCCTGATTCCCTGTGGGGTATTTTCAAAG
Source organism: Pteropus alecto (assembly GCF_000325575.1). Lineage (NCBI taxonomy): Eukaryota > Metazoa > Chordata > Mammalia > Chiroptera > Pteropodidae > Pteropus > Pteropus alecto. The sequence goes on along the minus strand of NW_006494614.1, from coordinate 22,391,909 downwards.
TAGCATATGGTGGTTAGGTTGATTTTATTAGTAACTGCCTCTATCTGCCAGAGCTTTCATATAGAGATTATTTAAGCTGCAACAAAGACTAGGGAAGACAGACAAGCTGACTACAAATACTGGAAAGCCTGTCATGTAGGAAAGGGAGAAGATGTTCCTATCTTACAGCACAAGGCAAAATTAAAGCCAAAGTTTGGCAGTTAGAAGGAAGATAACTTGTTCATCCCAAGGAAAACACCCTTTTCCAGCTGTCCAGGAATGAAAGAACTGCCTAATGTGGTTTTGAGCTATCTAAATGAAGTATTCATTAACTTATCAGAAAACCACCTATTCTAGCTGCTAAAAACAAAATTCTTCAATTAGACCAAATGTTCTTTAAAGGTCTTTTCAAATCCAAGTTCCCAGGAATCTACTGCTAAATGACTTTCTCCCGTTAGTCATTTATCTTGGCAAATTCTGCCCACATACCATATTTCCTTGCAATCTGTTTAGAATTAAATAAATTATTTTTAATTGAAACCTTAACTACCACGATTTTATTTCAAGTAGACATAATTTATTAAAAACTGAGCTAAGGAATATGTATTTTTTTCTTGTAGAATTTTGAATCGGGTCGTAAATCAATTAACTCACATTGTGGAATGGAATAGAATGAGATGAAATGTGAAATTCAGTGTTATCAATGTGAAATAGATGAATCCTCAAGAAATATGTAGGAGCTGATATTACTCAATTGGAAACACCAACAGAGAGAGGGAAAGTGATTTGTTCAAGGTCATAGAGCTAATAAGTGATCACATAGCTAATAAATATGGTCACACAGCTAATGAATCTTGGGCCTGTTAATGCTCTTTGGTAATTCTTTGAATAAATATTAAACTTTCCACAGGAGAATATGCATGAAGAGAATCTTCTGACTTCTAATGAGAGCATTTTCAAGAGGTTATGAGTCTAACTGTGAGTTATTTATTATTTACACAATGAAACTCTTTCCTATTTTGCTTACTAATATGTTGCTTAAAAAAATAAAAGATGCTCCCCATGTCTATGATGCTTCTTTTCCTTAAGAAAGAAAGAAATTGCTTTATAGACAGACACATCTATTCTGAAAGCAAAACAGTAAATCATAAGAATTTACCTCACGGTCTTACATTTCAAACCCCTCTACAAAAGATATTCAAGTTCTTGTCAAGTGCTGTCAGAAAAAAAATGTGAGTATAACTAAGATGTTAAAGCAATTCAGTCTCTATGTTTTTATACTGTAGTGTTGACTAGGCACCAATACTTATATTTCTTGTGTTCTTACATGATTTCCACCTTACCTTGTATTTGAAATCAAATTCCTGTCCACTGCACAAGAGAAGATTGGATGTCAGGTCTATGTCTGACAGATGCTCATAACATTTCTGGGCCTATAATAATAGAAAGTTTGGTTAGTTTCTGATTAGAAAATTCTAGAGATTTGATTTGAAAAGGTATGGGATGGAGTTGGTAATATAAGAGTGAGAGTGATTACTGTACTTGGTGGAAATGATCTAACACAGAGAGGGTCGACCAACTTATGGTGAGAACTATATTTTTTTCCTTGGACTTAATCTCTGCTGTTTGCTGGGGCCCTTGGACATTTTGAAATGTGCACAAATGAAGAAGAAGATGGCATGAAGGAGGAGCCAAACTGAAAATCAAGCCTCTGCTGCTGCCGTTTGAGCCTATCTTCCTAGTTAATTATTGCTGATGGTATAGCAGGTCTGGGTCTCTGCAGACTCTTTGTAACTCTACAGAGCATGTGGAAGAATTTTGTTCCTTGGGGTCTAGGTCTATGAGAGGTTAAGAAATACTACATGCTGCCAGCAATCCCAAGGAGCTATTTAGACAGAATCCAATTGACATAATTTATCAAGGACTGAGTTTAAGAGATCAGTGCTGACAGGGTTGGCAGAAGCCTTTTGCTAAGTTTTCAGTGAGTGTTTATACCACAACTGTAAGGAGGAGAGCGAATGCTATGTGTTTGGATGGAGGGGTAGTTTGGCTCCTTTGCCCTCCTTGCCCCTCCAGGCAAAGCTCGAGTAGTGATTTCCATGTCACACTCCTCAGAGGATGAATTTTGGTAATTAAAGATGGAGCAAAAGTAAATGCTTATGTTAAATTCTTTGTCTTTACCCAGAAATTTTATATAATTTGATGAAGTTCCATTTAATTTTGAAACATTCTTGTTCATTTTTATAGTCTCTATTTTATTCTATTCATTTATTTAAATAGAACTGTTTTCTTTTTTATTACAGATCCGCATACAGTTGTAAGAATTAATACACAGAGAGATCTCCAGTTTTCATCAGTGATAATATCTTACAAAACTATACTACAGTATCATGACCAGGTTATTGACACTGACACTGTCAAGATATGGAACATTTCCATCACCACAAAGATTGTTCATGTTTCCTTTTTGTAGCTACACCTACTTCCCTCCCATCTCATCCCCTCCTCAGCTCCTGGAAACCAGTAGTCTGCTCTCCATTTCTGTAATTTTGTTATTTTCAAGAATATTAGATAAATGGAATCATATATTATATAACCTTTGGGACTGGATTTTTTACTTTATAATTCTCTGGGGATTCATCAAATTTCACATATATCAATTGTTCATTAATTTTTATTGCATGATGCAACAGCATTACTAGTAAAAGCCAAGAGTGAAAGTAACCTAGATGCTCATCAACAGATGAATAGATAAATGTGATATATATATTTGTAACAGAATATTATTCAGCAATAAAAAATAATGAAATCTTGCCATTTGCAACAACATGGATGGATCTAGAGGGTATTATGCTAAGTGAAATAAGTCAGACAAAGACAAATACCATATGATTTTATTTATGTGTGGAATCTAAAACAAAACAAGACAAATGAATATACAAAAAAACCCAGAAACAGACCCATAGATATAGAGAACAGAACGAGCTGATGGTTGCCAAAGGGGAAGTGGAGGGAGATGGAAATTAAAAAAATAAAAAGGGTAATCACAGGCTAGATTACAGATGACCTTGAGCATGGACTTTATTCTGATAAGATGTGAGTTTTGAGCAAATAAGTAACATGGCGGCATTTAGATCATTACTCCTCTAAAAAAACAAAAAAGAAAAAAAATTATCTATAAAAAATAAAATGAAAAAAGAAGTTGAAAACTTCGTCAAAAAATAGACAACTATCAAGTGGAAAGAATACCTTGTGGTCAGGCAGAACATGGGAATTTTGAATGCTTGGGTGTATAGAAATGGCTTCTTGATTTCATCCTCAATATTGGCTATGCCATTGTTTCATATAAAAGTTTTTATTGCATGATGTGGATGTACCATAGTTTGTTTAATCATTCACTTGTGGAAAGACATCTGAACTGACTCCAGGTTTTGGCTATCATGAATAAATCTGATATGATCAAGATTTTGTATGAAAAATTTGTGTCCTCTTTTTATTTTTTTAATTTGTCAGTTTTGCTATAGGTTTGTCTATTTTATTGATCTCTTCAAGCTCTTTGTTTCATTAATCTTGTCTATTGCTTTTCTGTTTTCAATTTCAGTGATTTCTGCTTTTATCTTTATTATTTCCTGCTCATTTTGGGTTTATTTTGCCTTTTTTCTAGGTTCTTCAGGTGGGAACTTAATGATTGATTTGAAACTTTTGTTCTTTTTAATATTTTCACCTAACGCTATAAATTTCCCTTTCAGCACTGCTTTAGCTATGTCTCAAGAATTTTGATATATTGTATTTCATTGAAGGTATTAAATAATCCCTTGAGACTACCTCTTTTACCCATGAATTATTTAGAAATGTGTTGTTTAGTTTCCAAGTGAAAATTTTCTTGGAGAATTTATCATCTCTCTATTATTGATTTCTAGATTGATTCCATTGTGGTCAAAGAACATATTCTTATTTTAAATTTGTTCAGGTTTTTCATGGTCCAGAATTTGGTCTATATTAACATATGTTCTGTGGGCACTTGAAAATATTGTGTATTCTGCTGTTATTGGGTAGAGTGTTCCATAAATGTTCATTAGATTGTGTTGGATGATGATGCTGAGTTCTTCTATATCTTTGCTGATTTTTTGTCTAGTTGTTCTATTAATTGTTCAGAGGGGATGTGGAAGTCTACTACTCTAATTGTACATTATCTCTTTCTCCATTAGTTCTATCAGTTTTTGCTTCACATATTTTTGATATTTTTTGTTTGGTTCATACACATTTACAATTTTAATGGCTTCTTGGTGGATTGAACTCTTTTATCATTATATTGCGTCCTTGTCTTTAGTAATTTTCTTTGCTGTGATGTTCACTTTTTCTGATACTAATAATGCATTTCTTCTTTCCTTGATTAATGTTTGTATAATACGTATTTTTCCCAAATTTTTTTACTTTCAACCTGCCTATATTGTTATGTTTGAGGTAAGTTTCAGGTAAACAGCACATAGTTGAGTTATGTTTTATAATCCAGTCTTCTAATTTCTGTCTTTTAATTGGTATATTTAGATCATTTACATTTAATGTAATTATTGATATATTAGGATTTGTCATTTTATTTTGTTTTCTGCTTTATTTTCCCCTCCTTCCTGTAGGTTATTTGAACATAGTTTAGATTCCATTTTGGTTTATCTGTAGTATTTTTGAGTAGATCTCTTTGAAAAGTCTCTTTAGTAGCTGCTCTTGGTATTTTATTTTTATATACGGATATGTCACAGTTTATTGGTATCATCATTTTACTAGTTCAAGTAAAATATAGAAACCTAACTTCCTTTTATATCCTTTTACCATCACTTTTTTATAATAAAATTATCTTAAATATTTTCTGTACATAGATATAGAATCACACCAGTATAATTTTTGCTTCTACTTCAAACGTAACTTAAAAAATTGAGAAGGAAACTTGTTTGTCCATATTTTTGTTTATTATGTTCTTTTTTCCTTCCTGATATTTTAAGGTTTCTTTTAAAAAATAATTTCCTTTCTGTTTGGAGAATTTCCTTTAGCTTTTCTTAAAGGGTGGTATTGAAGACAAATCCTCTTAATTTTCCTTCATTTCTTTATTCAAGAATATCTTGATTTCTTCTCCATTATTGAAAGAAATTTTCCTGGGTATAAGATTCTGGATTGACAGTTCTTCTCTTTTAGCAATTGAAAATGCTGTACTACTTTCTCTTGGCCTCCATAATTTCTGATGAGAAATCTGCTGTCCTTCTAATTGTTTCTTCCCTATAGGTGGAAAGTGACTTTTTTCCTAGCTGCTTTCAAAATGTCAAAATGTTTTCTCTGTTTTTAGTTTTTAGAAGTTTAATTATGATAATCTTGGTTTTTTTTTTTTTGGTTTATTCTACTCACTCTAAAGATGTATGTCTACTATGAAATTTATGAAGTTTTCACCTATTATTTCTTTGAGTACTTTTTTAGGCTTGCCTCCTTTCTCCTCTTATTCCAAGACTGGTTACAGAAATGGTAGATTTTTTTTGTTTTAAATAGTCTCACAGGTCCATGAGGCTCTGATCATTGTTTTTTCAATCTATTTTTTCTTTGTTGTTCAGATTGGGTAATTGTTATTGTTCTATCTTCCAGTTCACTCATTATTTCCTTTGTTCCCTTCATCTTCTATTGATCCCATCCACTGAACTTTTTTCTTGTTATAGCTTTCAATTTTAAAATTCCCAGTTAGTTCTTTATACCTTCTATTTTTTTGATAGACTTTCTTTTTACTTGCTGAGACATTCTATTTTTTCGTTTGTTGAAAGTGTGTTTGTACTTGCTCATTGAAACATTTTTATGCTGGCTGCATTAAAATCTTTTTTCCAGATAATTCTAACATCCTCGTCATCTCAGTTTTGGCATCTATCAAATGTTTTCTATTATTATTTTGTTTTTCATTTTTCTATCATTTAATTTTATTTTCTTTTTTTTTCAGTTTAAGATCTTCCTGCTTCTTGGTATGATGAATTTTCAATTTTCAATTGAAATCTGGAAATTTTAGTATTGTAAGACTGGATCTTATTTAAACCTCCTATTTTAGCAGGGGGAGGGAGGATGCTTGTTAATGACAGATGGGAATAGAAATCTGGATCCCCAACTCAGCTTCTTTTGACACTGGGTGGGGCTTCTTATTATTGCTGGGAATGACTGGGAGTTCTGGCTGTTCACATCATCTCCACTGATACCACAGTGGTGGTGGCCTCATTAACACTGGATGATGGTGAAAATCTTGACTTTCCACTAGGCTTCTTCCGATACCATCCCAGTGGGGAGTCTAAATGGCATCTTGTCAAGGTAGGGCGTGCAATGAAGTCTAGGACCTCTACATGGTTTTCACTGATACAACAGGTAGGGGGATTATAACCAACCAAGTAGGATGACAGTCCTGGCTCCCTAGTTAGCCTTCTCTGACACTGCCTTAGTAGGGATGTTCAGGTGTCTCATAACAGCAGTGGAAAGGTAGAAGTCTAGGCTACCCACTTGGCCTTTGCTGGTATGGGTGGGAGTGTGGGTCACATTTTTTTTCCTGTTATGTTTGGCAGGAGTAAAACAGCCATTATCTAAAGCTTTCCGTCTTGCTAGGCTGCCCCTTTGCTATAGTTTTTGTTGGAACTCCCTTCACACATCTCTCTACTCATTCCCCATATTCATTTATGGCTGTCTCTAGGTTTCTGGATTCTTTAGCTCTAAATCTTAGATGTATATAAGGCAAAAAGAAAACCCAGGGGGCTTAGCACCATGTTGTTAATTTTTGGATCCTAACGTTTCTGGACTGCTTGCCTTCTTTTCTCTACTTTTTTGCAGTCTTCTTATGTTTGTTTTATACAATGGTTAGGGTTTTAGTTAGTGGGAAGAATAGGGAGAAGTATATCTAGTCTATCTTCCTGGAAGTGAGAGACCATTCTTCTATGTTTTCTAAACAATGTTACATACATAACTTTTATAAATTTATGTTATAAATATCATATTATAAATTCTTGGAGGCTTAAATCTTTTTTTCCCCTGATGATTTTACTCATGGTCATTTGTTTCCTTAGGTTGGCTATACTGATTTGAGCTGAAGCTAGGACTTACAATGAAGCTGTTTATCTCCTTAGAGGATTTTCTTTAACACCTTCATCCAGTCTGCAATTTAATTTTGTCTCAGGTTCAGATCATCCTCGTTGCCTCTGTCTCTAGGCTTAGTCTCCTGATTGCAGCACTAATATAGGTATCTTTACTTAGGATATCCTTGCCTCTTTTCTCCCATGATTCTAAGTGTGTGTGTGTGTGTGTGTCTGTGTGTGTGTGTGTGTGTGTGTGTGTGCATGTACACATGGATCAGTGCTCAGATTTTAGTTCATGGGTTCTTTTTAGAGGTTTGTCACTCCTTAAAGAGTTTCCTTGCTTCCTATGAGCCTAGAAATTAAATAAAATTATGTTTTATGAAATCCACTTATTTTGTAGAAAAAGAGTTGTACTGCTAGAAGCTGAAACTATTTCTCCACCCATTTTTTCAAACATTAAAACAGTACACACACACTCAATCTATTACATCCATTGAGAACATCTTGCAACATTATAGCTGCTTTTTTCAAACTGTAGTCTGTGGAAATTTAGTATCATGTGACAGAAATAGTAATAAGCGTTCCTCAAAAAACTTTCATGGTAAAAAAATTGGGGAAAATCATGTACACAATATCTGCTGCTCTTAGGAATACATAGTATATATTATCATGTTAAAGGGTCTGAGAATTTGTGCAGTAAAAAAGTATCACAATGAACTAAGCCAATAATATAACTGCTATAAGAAGAACCCACCAGTGATTGTGACTTCCCTGTGTTCATAAAATGGACAAACTGACCTTGAATATCAGAGATTCATTTATGCCGTTTTATTTTCCTAAATCTACTGGCTCAAAGTGAAAAGAGCACTGAATCTGGTGCCAAAAGACTGGTTTTAAGGGCCAGTTGAATGATCATGGGTCCCCATTTTAGCCTCTCTGAGACTCAGTTTCCCCTCTCTAAAACAGCGGTGATTCTAATTATTCTGTATACATTATAAACCTCCTGTGTGGATCCAGAGTGATAATAAATAGGAAACTGTGCTGTGTACTGCAAAAGCTTGGCAAATGGCAGGTGTTATAAAAGGCGAATAATAAGTTTTGTGATTGAGGTTACCTGCAGTTTACAGAATAGTAGGTTGAAACAATAACTAGAGATGCACATGCTGAGGCTATTTATGAAGAAAAAGAAAACATTTTGGGATATAACAAAGTTTAAATATTTGATCCCAGATCTTGTCCTGCCTTCCCTCTCCTGTTGTTTTTTTTTTATATATAAGAAAGAAAAGCATAGAAAACTAATTAAAAAAAAAAAAAAACCAGTCATGGTTTTTTTATCCCAGATCTTGTCCTGCCTTCCCTCTCCTGTTGTTTTTTTTTTATATATAAGAAAGAAAAGCATAGAAAACTAATTAAAAAAAAACCATTTATCTTTCTAGATAAATAAAGGTTAAAGAAAAGATGGGCCAATTTAAGTTAAGATACACTCATATGCCAAAGTTTATTTTCAGTCAAAAATCTTAGTCTTATCCAACTCAAAAAAAAAAAAAATGAAAACTGATGACCTAGAAGTGAAAATTTGTGTATCTTCCTACTTAGTTTCATAAGTCATTCAGTTCTAATTCCTTTGTGAATTCATATAATCCTTCCCCAATGAACTAATGAATTATATTCTCCTAAGTGGATTCCTTTGAAAATGGATTTTTTTCTGTGTATAGCTTATTAAATCCTTGTTAATATCTATGATTTTACCATATTAATGAAAGCATCAAGTGTATGCCCTTGAAATGTGGAGGAAAAGTTACAAGATTATTTAAACATTCAATAATCTGTCTTGCAAAAGCACAATGATATAATATTGTTTCTTATGAAAATAATGAATAATATGAATCTACTCTATCAAACTGTTAGGAACTTTGCTTGGTGGTCGAAGAAACCTTTGAAATCTTCATAATTGTCACTGTTGTCTGACATTCTTTTCATTTTAAGAAACAGAACTGAAGCAAAATAGAGAACCTAACCTAAAAGGACTGAGTCAGAGCCTAGAACATTTCACATTGATGTGATTTGAAATGATAGTTGAAAATCTCTGGTTAATGGGGCTATAGGATAAAAGCCCAAGTAGACTTTGCACTGTGTGATGCAGCTCAGCATCTCTGCAGTACAGGAGATAAAGCATCAGGATGTTTGATCTAGGAGTCATGCTAGAAAGTAGCTAAGAAACATTTTCCCTCTGCTTCAAATATCCCATTTTATCTCTTTGCCTGCCTAATTCTGTTAACTTTCTAGATCTTGCCTTAGATGTCACCAACAATAGAAAGCAGTTCTAGACCTTGTGGCCTGACTTAGGTCCCCCTTTCTGTGCTCCTAAGTCACCCTGTCACTAAATAGAGCACTTACACAGTGCTATTCAATTTCTCTTTTTACTTGTTCCCTCAATTGCCACCCAACACAACCAGTACAGTCCGGTGGTCACATGTGGCTATTAAGCACTCAAAATATGGCAAGTGCTACTGAGAAATGGAATTTTAAAATTTATTTCATTTTATTTTTATTTATTTAAATTAAGATTATAAAAATATATAAATTCTGTATGTAAATTATAAAGAAATACTTTATTTGAATTGTTTATTAAAATGATTTAAACTTAAGTAGCTGCATGGTGGCTTTTGGCTGCCATATTAAACAGCACAGTAATAAGACTGTAAGCTTCTTGAGAGCAGGGATTATATCTTATTACCTTTATATTTCCAGTACCAGAGGACAGAATTCAGAACTTTTTATGCACTCAGGAAAACTTGTCGACAACTGAATGTCAGTGCTCTATTCTATTTCACTACCACATTTTGTTTGAGAGCTGACTCATAAGCCAGCTTAAATTCTGGCCCCATTATTTAATATTTATGGCATGAGAGACAATCTCTCTGTGCTTCAGTTTCATCTTTAAAATGAGGTATCAATAGTACCTATATCATAGTGTGTAATGAGCACTAAATAAATCAATATATTTATTGATTAATTAATGTAATAATAAGTACATTAGTGCTGAGTACAATGTTTAGCAGATAGATAGTAATTCTACTGTATATGAGCTATCATATTGTTTTGTAGTGTTATCTTTTATTGAGAGAATGAATGAGAGAAAGAGAAAGAAGAAAATGAGGGGAAAATACTACTTTGGTAGAAAGTATTTAATTTTGTGTAAAATCATTTAAACTAAATACTTCAGGGATCTTTATGCATACATTATTTTATCTGAGATTCTTTACCATCAAAAGGGCTGCTGCTCCCATAAGGACGGATTACAGTGCATGGTTGAGAAAGCACAATAAACAATGGCAATAAAATGGAGTAATTTTAGAATGCAAATGGAGTGATAGCTTTTAAGACACTGACCTTACTATCTTTTATAATACAAATTAAATTTATTGCAATTCTAGCAAAAAGCATCTTATAAAGACTGTCAGTAAGGATGCTGACAGGAGGGACTTTATCCAAGAGCAGTCTTACATTGCTGTCACTCTGAGCCAGCATGGCCGGCAACCAGGCTGGGTATCTCTTGTGCAATGACAAAATAAATCACACTTTTCTTCCCTGATTTGACATCTTTTTCAATACACAGTTGATGAGTGAAATTAAAAAATGTCTTAACCCTGAAAACGATTTCCTTCTTTATATTCAGATTGTTATTTTGATTTATTGATATGCCTATCTCCATTCAGGGAAGAAGAATCAGATAGTGGCTCTTGGCTTTGGATAACTCAGGCCATGCTCTCTCCATTTTGAGGGAAGCTTTCGGCATTATTATTCATTTTTCTTAGGCTAAGAAAACTAAATCTCAGAAAGATGCTATGTGGCCAAGCTACATGGTTCACAGTAAATAACAGAATTGGAAGTAGAGCCTGGGTTTTATAACTTCTAGTTCAATAAGTTTCCAACAAGTTTTCAGTTTAGAAAACACTGGAAGAAAATAGAGAAGGAACAGAAAGAGAAATATCCATAAGCGGGCTTACTTATTTCAATGGAATTTAGCCTTTTGTTAGTCATAAATGGAATCCGATGTAAGCTACTAATCCTCTCCTCAGAAGAATGCAGATAAAAAAATTTTGCTGAGAATTGTGGGTAACAATAAGCCCTTGAAATTTACTGATGGACCCTTCTTTAAAAATGACTAGTGCAGAAAGAGTCTAGTTTCATTTTAGGGAATTATAAATAATGCCTCAAATACTCTGCACACATAGTAATTGATATTCTGAAACATCTGCTGGAAAAAGGCACACTCATGGAATGAGGATAGAATCTGAACAGGTTTTATCATTCTCTATTATCGAAAACAATAATTGTAGATTGTGTTAATTCTCCTACTTTCATATTTGATGTGGTCATGACAAGCTATGAAGTTAGAATGTAATGCCCTTTTTTATTTAATAAGGAAACATGACATGTTCTTCCCTTTCAATAACCTTTGAAGTTAGGTAATGTTATCAATTATTACCAAGGTGTTATTTTCAAGGTATCTGCATCCTAGGAATTAAAACAGTCTAATCCTAAGAAATAAGGGTGGAAGATATGTTAGCTATTCTGTGCTTTCAAATTTGTATAATTATATTAGAAAGGAAAGACAAGAAAATACTTGATATGCTTTTAATAATGCTGGTATTTTAAGAATTTAAATAAGTTGCTAAAAGGAATAAAGAATTTGTATTAGGTAACCAGACATCTCTTTAAGCATGGGTATTAATGTTAAACACACAATCCACTAACTGCCAATTGCTGGTGAGGACAGTACAAAAATTTAAAGAGACATTATAAAGATTTTATTTCTGGTTTAAGTCCTCATTTTTATTTTTCATTGGGGTAATGTGAAACCACTTCTCAGAACAGTAATTTTAAATTGTGTAACTGATGACTAAAAGAGACATAGTGAAATCACGATAAAGAAATATGTTTACAATACGTTTTTAGGAAATACAGTAAGTCACATATTTGCTTATTTCATATCCTCCAGAATATACGGAAAGTAGCTCCAGAACTATTTGGATAAAATTTATCTTATCTATCATTGTAGGTTCTTTCTAGACATTTTAAATAGAAATCATTTAAATAGTACTGCTAAGGTCTTCTGAAGAATCTCATTTCCATTAATAAGCTCAGACTATCTTTCCTTGAAGGACGAGCTATTTTCATGCTGAAGCAGAAAGACTGAACATTCAGTTCTCATACAAGTACGTTCCTGTAGCACTATAGTGCAGCACTTACGGTGCCCTTCCCTAGGAACGGAATCTATCACTAGAGTTGTCCATTATCTCTTTAGAAGGCCAGACTCTGGCTGCCCCTAATCATGGTCTAACACTCTTTATATAGCTTGCTTTGATCATAAGCAAACAACTTCCAAGTATATTCATAAAATAGATGTACTCACATGTGAAAATATTTGGAAAGGCTTTAATGTAGTGATTTTATTCCCGAAAAAGAATAGAGGGAAACCATGTCCTGTTACCCCAGTTTTTCTCAGTACCTAATACAGTCAGTGCAATGACCAGATCAGCTCAAGACCACTTTATTGAGAGCTTTTTATATGGTACACCCTCTGTTTGATGCTGGGTATACCAAGATTCATAAGTCTAAACATTAGTCTTAAGCTCTCAGGAAATTCACAGATGAAGAGTAAGCCTGATTCATAAGGACATGATTTTTAATACAATATAGTCAATGCTTTGAGAAATGTGTGCACAGAGTATAGGGAATATAAGAAGACATAGAGAGCAGCCTGGAGAGAGGAATAGTCAGATAAAGAAAAGGATGCAGTAGGGTGTGTGAGGGTGTTACAAACACATGAGCCAGCAGGAGCAAAAGCATGGGGCTAGAAACATCACAGTGTGTTTGGGAATTGCTGGAATAAAAAGGAGCTATGTGGCTAGAGAGACAGGCAGGGTTCATATCCCATTCCAAAGAGGACCTCATATACCATGCTAACTAAAACATCTGAATTTTATTCCATGTCTTTATTTACTTATAGGAAAGAAACATATAGGAGAGGCCTGTGATAGAATTAGAAATTTGGAGGTCATTAACATGTAGGAAGAAAATGTGACCACTCAAGGAGGGTCTGTAAAAGAGAAGGCTGAAGAGAGAAACCTGGAGAACCCTAACATTTAAGAGAGTCTTTAAAAAGGATAAGAAAGGTCAAGGAGTAGGAGTACAATAGGGCAGCATTATGTTACAGAAGCTGTAAAGACCACCGGAAAAGTCCAGTGAGATTAAAACTAGAAATTGTATCTAACCACTAGGAGATATTACTGGGTTAGTTTAAAACTTCAGTGGGTTAGTGCAAACAAAAGCCGTATTGCAGTAAATTGAGAAATGAATAAGAGTTAAGTGTAATCAACTCTTAGAAACGTGGATGTGCACGCATTGGAGAAGGCTGCTCCAGGAAGTTTGTTCTCTCTGAAGGAGAGTGCAAAGCATATTTAAAGGCTAATGGTGGTTGTCAGTGGAAACAAAGGAAAGAGGAAATATTGCTGCAGACATGTGAATTTAGGAGAGAGTAGGATAAACATTCTATTCTGATGAGTTGTCTTTCAACCAGAGGAGGGACGTCTTCCTCTGAGACTGAAAAGAAGGAAGCAATGGATATTACAGAAACTTTATAAAGCATTTAAGTAATGTATATTTTGAATAGATAACACTATCCCATGGTTCAAAATCTGAAAGATAATAAAAAATAACAGACTAAAAAATGTTTTCCTCATCCCTGCTTCTCATTTATTACCTTCTTAGAAAACACATTATTGAACATCTACAATATGTAGGTACTGTTTCCCAGGCTGGAGATACAACAGTGAACAAAACAGGGGACGCCTGCAGTTC
>NW_006494614.1:22351344-22377959 GCF_000325575.1 Pteropus alecto | reverse complement strand
GTGTGTGTGTGTGTGTGTGTGTGTGTGTGTGTGTGAGAGAGAGAGAGAGAGAGAGAGAGAGAGAGAGAGAGAGAGAGAGAGAAGGAGAGGAAGAGATTGACAATAAAAAATAAAAGAAACAGTTGAATAACATAGAATAGGATAGGATAGATACATCAAAGTTCTTTGAAGAAAAGAAAGCAGGCAACAGTTATAGAGAGGTAGGCAAATTTATGCAGGGAGATCAAGGAGGGCTTTCTGAGAAACAGGTTTGAGTAGAGCCTTGAATGAGAAACAAAAACAAGCTGAGAGGTTGTCTAATAGAAGAGTGTCCCAGGCAGTGGGGACAGTAAGCAAACAGGCCCTGAGCGAGAACATGGTGATGTGTTTGAGGAACAATGAAAGAGAGGAGAGCCTGAGTGGAGTTAAAGAAAGAAGTGGTAGAGACAAGTGTTGGCTATAGAGGTAACTGGAGCGCATGCAGCAATATGTGGCATAGCCTTCTTTGTAGACCAGATTTTATCCTAACTTTGAGTGGTTTGCTTGAATATAGGGCTATGATGTAAACCCAAGACACTGAAAGATCTTGTTAAAATGCAGACTCTGATCCAGTAGCTCTCAGATAGGACTGGAGATTCTGTGTTTCCAATAAACTCCCAGATGATGTGATTGTTGCTGGTCTGCAGACCATACTTGGAATGCAATGATCTGGAAGCAATAATGAGGACATTTACTCTACTCCAGACCCTATGGACTTAGGTGTGTGAGAGAACAAATAGTTACCGCTTGTGAGGTATAAATACACAACTGGGTGGCAGGTTTCAGTCAAAGCAAGAAAATATAGGAACATTGTGAGAAGGGATTGAGGATATAGGCAATTTTGCTGATATATGGTTGAGTTCTTGAGGGAACAGTGAAAGTTTTTTGGGTGAGTAAGTATGTGGGACTGGGTCAGATGAAGGGATGAGCAGAATTTATAAAATAGACAAATAATGAGGACAACCGGGTACCTGGAGCCACTCACGGTCACTGAGATAAATAAGGATGTGAGGATGAGTGAGTTTACTCCTGATGATTTCTTAGGAGAAAATGTACCATCGGTTCCATTTTTAGCCTCCTTCAAAAAATTAGTATCTTGAGCAGACTGTTGTAGTTAGGCTAGGTGTTGAATGTCAGGGGTTTGGGGTCTTTCCAGACCAGGAGGAGGTCTGGGGGTCTCCTGCAATCCCTCTAATGTCAAGGTCCTGGCCTGGGTTGGAGGGTACAGCATTACCTGGAATGCACAGAGCTCTCGGGGCGGGGCGAGGGGGCCCATTTGCATTCTTCCATGGCAACCTGGTTCCATTTTTCAAAGCAACCAATGTTACTAGTCTCCTGTGTATCCTTTCAGAGTGATTTTATGCAGACAAATAATTCAATGAGGATATAAAATATATCAACAACACAACTAACAAGTTTGATCTAATGGATATAAGGAGAATATTACACCAACAGCTGCAGAATACATATTTCATTCTTCTCAAGGACCCATGAAACATTTATACAAATTGGTTCATACTGGGCCATGAAGCAAATCTCAACAAATTTCAAAGAATTCTTATCATAGAGACTAGATTCTCTGACTATTAGAATTCAGTAACAAAGAGAAAAAGTCAGTATGTTTGAAATTTAAGAAACAGAGTTCTAAATAACTTATAGGTCAAAGATATAACAAATCAGAAAATACTTAGGACTAAAATGAAAATATAAATTCTTTCATTAAAATGTGTTGGATACAGTTAAGACAGTGCTCAGAGGAAAGTCTTTAGTCTTAAATACTTGTGTTAGGTAAGAAAGAGTAGAAATCAATGAAGTAATTATATTCAAAAGTTAAGAAAAAACAAAGTTAAGCCAGACAAAGAAGAAAGAAAAAATAATAAAGAATATGAATTTAATGAAATAGAATAGCAACATGCCATTGAGAGGTCCAGCAAAGGCGAAAGTAATTATTTGTAGAGTACATTTGATAAACCTCTGGTGAAATAAAGAAAATGTTAAAGTAAAGAAAAAAATTAGACATAAAAAGAGGAACATATCAATAGAATCAGCAGAACGAAATGATAAGAAGATACTATAAACAGTATTGTTTATAATAACATTGGAAAAAACCTTAGATGTAATTTACTAAAGAATAGAAAATACTAATATTTTTATATCTAATTAATTCATTATATCTAATAAATTAATTGATTCTGTAGTTAAAAGTCTTCCTACTCAAAATGTATAGGCACAGTATGTTTTACCAATGTAGTCTAGCAAATATTCAAAGAATGAGTAATTCTAATCTTACGCAAATATTCTAGAGCATAGAGAAAGAGGGAACACCAGGCAAATCATCATAAGAGGTTAGTTATGATAATCTCGATAGCAAACCTAATGAGGCCAGTTTGAGAAAGGAAAATCTCACAAACTTAGAAAAATTCTTAAGCAAATATTAGTAATATGAGTCCTTCAACATATAAATAAGTAGATAGGGCAGGAGGAGAATGTACCTTAGAAAGAAGTAAAAGAAGACAAGTGAAAAGAAAGATGTCGGAAGTGCAGAAAGAGGAGCTATCAGGAAAGTTGGTGAGTTCATACCAAAAATACACTTCCTTTACAATTTTTACACTTCATGCTCTAACATTATAAAGTATGTGAAGGAAATGATATCTCAAACTTTTAAGTTTGTTTATTCAAATAGTTATCAAACCCTTTCTATATACAATTACGCTTAGTTAGGAAATTAATAAGGTATGCTCTGAGGATTCTATGAAAGCAGTGGCATCTCCCAAAATTCCCCTATGAAATACACAGAACAGCAAAGATAGAAAAATGACAGGCCACAGACAATCTTCACAAAACCATGTGACAGGGTTTCCCCACAAACTCTAAATTATGAGCAATTAATGACAAATTACCAATAGCTACAAGACCTCCTGAGTATTAGCATCTGCCCAAGAGGAAGCAGAGAGAAGCAATGGAGTGTTTGACAAACCTGATGACTTCAAAATAACAAACAAGCATTTACCTAAAAAACTCAGAGAGCCAAGCTGAGAACTGTAAGTGAAATTGGAAGGGAGTTTCATGGTCCAAAAGTGTCTGCGGTGAGGCACAGTCTGTAGTAAGAGTGAAGGGGCTTGAAGAGTGAGCTCCCTTCCATCTCAAGCTACTAAACAAAGGTCCATCCCAGGATGAAACTGGGCTGATAGTCCAAACTGAGAATCAACTGCTGAGAAAAGAATCTAAACTAAACAGGTCAGAGACCAAAGAAATATATAGTTCAAAGTGGTAAGGGAGAAAAGAACATGAAGATCTTAGAATCCAAGTGTTCATATTGTTTAATACTTTACAAAAACAACCAGAAGAGGGTGGCCTAGAGACACTAAGTCATAAAAATGATTCTAAGCTAAGCCTCCTTCATAAATGTTCAAAAAATCTAATTCTATATAAACATGAACAATAGAAAAAACCAGTTCAAATCATATTCAAATTTATTACAGGATAAAAAAGAATAAGGAATAGAATCTTTATAGATAATAAGGACATGTCAGAAAGATATTCTTACAAAACTGAAAACTATAACTTAATATTTCAAAATGACATAAAAAAGGCAGAAGATATGAAAGATAAATTATAGTGAGGAAAACTCAACAATGAAGTGGTAGAACTCAAGAAAAAAATAGACATAAAAGAAAAATCATTTTAGAGGTTAAGACTAACTAGAAGATTAACACAAGAGCAAATAGAAATAATAGGTAATGCTTTACAACAAATTGAAGATGAAAGACAAAAAAAGTTAAAGTTCAAAAAGAAATGAGGATGCCAGAGGCCAGGGGTGGGGGATGTCTCTGAGGAGTTAGTTTCTCTGAGGAGTTAGGTTGATGGGTATTGAATTTCAGTTTTGCAAGATGAAAAAGAGTTCTGGAGAAGGATGGTGGTGATGATTGCATAACAATATGAATTTTTAATGCCTCTGAACTGTACATTTAAAAATGGTTAAGATGGTAAATTTTATATTATGTGTATTTTACTACAACAAAAAATGAAAGGAAAAATAAATGAAGAAAAAGTTGAAAAGTATTAGCAAGAGTGTAATAAATTCAGAAGAAAGGCAGAGAAGATTTAATGTGTGTGTAAATACATACACGGAATCCATGACTAAGAAATTATAACAAGTTAGAAGTACCTACTCATTATTTCACAATTCAAGGAAACTTTCATAAAATATAACATTTTGAAATTATTTATAGAAAAAGCACAGTATATACTTGGGAAAACTGACCCAGAACAAATAACCAAGCGATATAAAGGAAAGAAGAGTAGAATGTCATTAGGCTTTTCAATAACAGTACCGTACACCAGAAGAAAACAAAGAAATATGTTGAAGATGTACTAGGAAGGAAACCATGAGCCAAGTATTTTATATTCAATCATACTGACTTTTAAGTATAAAGGCCGAAACAGGCATCGGCATATAAGTACTTGTGGCATACTGTTTCCATGCACCTTTCCTTTAAAACATACTGTAGAATGAGCTTCGGACAACCAAAGAGACTGGAGAGACACTGACACAGAGATTGATGAGGAGCATTATGTATACATGTAGAACAAAAGAAAGACATACTATGTAGTAGTGACTCCATGTATTGTATATAGATAGAACATAACTCTAAAAATGAAGAGAGAATGAAACTAGCATGTGAAAAATATTTTAGTAACTATACTGGTAGTAGTTTTGGTATTATTATTCTGAGAATGTTTTGCGTGTCATGGAAAAAACTCCCATTGTCCTTGAGACTCAGGATTCTTGCTGTGGAAAAAAAGAGATTTAGATGAAAGATAGAAGAGTTTAAATACGGAATTTGAATTGGAAGTATCAGTGTGAACATATGAGGTATTTCATCTTTAAAAAATAAAGTTATAATATTTACGTATATAGTTGTATATGTTTGTCATATAATTGTTTACATATTGTATTATACATATAATCATATAGAATTATTATAGATATAATGGACCAAGATAGGAGAGAGGTATATATTCTAAAGGACAGAATAATAGATATGATGATATCTATTATTAGATATTGTTAGAGGCCCTTTTCTCTAAGTTTCTAAGTTCCTTCTTGGTTTACTCTCCCTCAGCCCTAAGGATAGTAGCTGCTTTCTGAACTTACTACCTTGTACACTTTAGAGTTCTCTTTTATACCTTATCTCTTTTCTCTCTTTTATACCTCATCTTTACCTAGTTAACAAAGTTAGGTATGGCTGACTCATTTAGAAGAGGGGAAACCAGGAGATAAGACGTGCCACTGGGAGGTAAAAAGAGTGATTCGGAGTGTTGGCAGAGGAGATGAAAAGGAGAGGAGAGATCTGAGAACATCTAAGAAAAGAATTAATAGGATTTAGGACTGCTCGGAGAGAGAAGTAAAGGAGACTGCTGATAATTTCAAACCATCGAATTTCAACATATCAGAAATATTGATAATTTTAAGCCAAAGATACTGATAATGATGTCAGGAGAAAGATCTGATGTTAGAAAGAAGGTAGTGATTGGGGTTTTAGACATTTTGGGTTTTAAATGAAAATGAGATATTTGGATAAAAATATCTGAAAGGCAGTTAAAGAATATAAAGTTCTGGAGCTCTGGAGGAGGCTACTAACACAGCTCTAAGACTAATGATTAATTTACTCCTTGGAGGTACATTCAGTGTCTACTGCATTCCGGGTGTTGGGATTTAGAGTTGACTCAGCACCTGCCTGTTTTCGGCCTCAGGGAGCACATAGTCAGGTGGGATGTGTTCTATAACTCATTTCTTCTAAAATCTCCTTGTTCAGCTGTCACTGAGGTCCTGAGGGCCAATTGGCTGCCCAAAGTTTCTCAAATTTAGTTACAAAGTTAGAAATTGAATTCAGGCATTCTAAAATACTTTTATTTTACCATACCAAGCTGCCTCTCTAGACACATCAGGCACTTAATGCCTTCTTTCCTACACCTACTAATTGGAATGAAATCTGAACTCTTTATTGAAATGACTTCTGCAATAGGCAAGGTGCTTCTTCTTCACTGGGAATTTTACTTTTAATAGATATCAAAACCTTACTCTAAATGATGAAGCTATGGTGGTGGAATTTCAGACACTTGTCAAGTCCTGATAGGCATGAAGCTAGCTATGCTACACAAGAAAGTTTCTGTTTTCTCCAAGATTTAAGCACCATTCTGTCTGTTCATTGGGTACTCGGGTTCAAACCAAATAAAAATGAATTAGTCAAATAGAGAAGTACCCAAGTATATCAAGATAAATTGCAATTCTAAATCTCCTTTCACTGATGAAAAGTTAAAATTCTGCTGACAAGAAAATGAGAGACACCTAGTGTATTTGTGATTATCTAGATAAATGTTTTCTTATTTTATCAGATGTTGAAAATGTAATGGAAGGGAATAGGAAATATATTGGTGTGTTTGGAGGTAGACAGTCCAAATAGTCTTTGGTTGCTTAAGAGCACAGATTCGGAATGAGATAGACTGGTTCAAATCATGACCCCAATACCTACTAGCTTTGTGACCTTGGGAAAGTCACCTAACCTCTGTGCTTTAGTTTTCTCACCAGTAAAATGTGGATATATAATACTAACTATTACTTGTGGTTATATATATATATATACATATATATGCCTTGTAGAGTCTTAGTAAACACTATGTGTTAATATTATTAATATTGCAGAGTTTATTATATCCCATATACATGACTTATTTGATTGTTCCCAATTTATTTGTCTGGATCCCTGGGCTTGAGGTTGCAGAGATAATGGTCCTGCTCTCAAAGAATTTCACTTTATACAGAAAGATGAGACTATGAAGAGATAGTCCATAGAGAGCACAGATAAAAATAACAACTGCATAATCAAGTCATTGCTTGCTGGGAGGGTAGGTGGTGGGTGGGTTTTAATGGTAGAGATTACCTAGAACCAGGTTGGTCAGTCAGAATACAGGTGTGTGTATAGAAGGGGCAGGTATGGAGTGTAGGGAGAAAGTGAGCAGTATGAAGGTGCTTTGGGCTAAGCTTCTATGCACCAGAAGCATTTTTATGAAGAGAAGGTCAGTGAGCAAGGGAAGGGAGGTGAAAAGACACATGTGAGAGATATTATCCAACAGGCCCAGTCCCTGAACTTCTTGATATGAAGCCATACATCTGGGAAGAATAATAGAGTTCTCAGGCCTAGGTAGCAGGTAGAGTGAAGGTACCACTTACCAAAACAGGCAGAGGCTGGCTTTGAGAAGACAGCCTATTTTACTGCTTTCCAGATTTGGTTGTTAAGAGGAATGGATGAGACACTACATGTAAATCACTTAGCACATTGCTTGGCACACAGTCAGTGCTCAATATATGCTAGCAACTATCGTCTATGCATTCTAGAGGTTGCACTGCAATAATTTAAGTGCAATGCTAAGAAATGTTGGCCAAATGTATACAGAAATGTGCATATAATATTTTCTAATTTTTGTTTGTACACTTGGGTGTTTTTTCACTAAATAAACAAAATATATTTTTATAACTGCAAAATTTAACTTGAATTCTCACCATGATTTTAGCTGTAATTAGAAAAACTTGGGTAATAAAACAGTCAGATCATAGGTGAGACTTTCCAAGAGGCCATAGGGAGGCAAATTAACCAACATTCTGTCACTTTTTCCTCTGATTACAAGTTTCCCTTCCAGTCTGTTTTTTTTTTTCCTACCTAGAATAGAGGAAAAGGAAATTTTTAACAGCCTTTGGTTGAGAAACAGTTGATGGTATTGTTAGCACAAGCACATTCATTATGCGCTATAAAGCTTGCTGAGAGTGCTGATGGCATTTATAGAGCTACGTGGAGAACCGCCTGAGGATCCTTGGTTGCATTAGAATCCTGTGTATACAATGCAATGAGTTTAATTTGTGAAAAATAAATTTAATAATTTGACTTTTGTCTTCTTTCTAGACTCACTCCTTTGAATTTTACTTAAGAAAGCATTTAAATGCTGCATGAACACTGAAAGCAAGCATTGAAACTCAAGCTTCACACCACTGACTCTGCAAAATTATAAGCCATGATGGGGAAGATGAGGTTTAAAGGAGCAGATAATTAATACTATTTGTTTTAAGATGTTTTCATTGAGAGCTGGTATCCTTTTTAAAAACAGTACTATGCTGTCTTTTTTTTTTTTTTTCACTGTAACAGCAAACTGAGATTTGAAGCTCAAAAAATATTAGAGCTTCAAGGTGGCTTGGCAACCCCACATTTTATATATGAGGACATTGAGGGGTTTATGTGACTTATTCATGGCCATGACTGAGCCCAGAATCAGGCCCAGCACCTAGATCCTGTTACCTGCTTGCCTGCTGCTTCCCCTCCTTCCTCACTTCTCTGAAGTCATTGAATGCTCATTATTCCAAGGATCCTAAGATTTCAGAATTAGAAAGGGCTTTTGAGAACATCAGCCTCAACTCTGACAAACTCTGGGGCTTGCTCAAAGTGGAGAATAAGGGTGATGGGAGGGCCTGGACCCAGCTTCGTTAACTGAATTCTGGGCCCTTTGCATTTCTTTAAACCACTCCAGATCCAGTGAACTGATGATTCCAGGGATCATTCCTATCAAAAGCATTAGAATCCTGTGTATACAATGGGTACTGTTTCCTGCAACAGCAGCCACTCTCCCTGACACTCGTGTTCTTCATGCTTCCACTTACTCTGCTTCAACCCGCCTAACGGTCTCCTCTGCAAGCTAGAGAGACAAATGAGAAAGATGCTCTACAGGCTCTTACAGCCCAAATACACAGCACTTTGGTGATTTGGATACAGTGTGTGACTTAATTCCCTAGATTCCTTCCATAAACCTCTTGCGGCCATGAGACTAATCGCTTCTCTTTCAAACAGTCCATGGTATTTTCTGCCTCTGCACCTTTATAAAGGCATTCCCTTTTCCTGGAACACTCTTTTGCCTCATCTTAATTGATTTGGTTATGCTCCCTCTGGAACGTGAGTACCAAGGGAGCAAAGGCCAGTCTGTTTTTTTTCACTGATGTAGTCCTCCACTTGCAACAGTGCACAGAGCACAGTAGGCACTCAATAAATGTTTGCTAAAAAATGAATCCAAATGATTATAGGTGCTGATGGTTTCCCATTTTTTGAAGCTTTATTAAACCATAACCAGAGGTCACTGATTCCTACCCATGGACTCAACCTCATCTTAGACTCTGCTCAATTCTAACCTAGACAGAAGAAGCATCAGGGTTCATGCTAGGAAAAGATATAACTTGGCATGAAGTTTAATTTTGCTGCTACTAGGCTCTATCCTTGGGGCTTATCTTTGGAATAAGTTTCCCACTTCATTATGGCCTTCAGAGTGCATTTGACTTTAATAAGGAATTTAGTGAGCTTCCCCACCAAGGAGTGGCTTGGTGCATCTTAACTTTATGCTATAAAGGCCATACCATACTTCTGGATATCAAGTTTTCTTGCTAGGCTGACCTTCCTTTAGCAGCTGCCACTGACTCTGTCTCCACAGTGCCTACCCTATCCTGGGGGTGAGTGATTCCAGGTTCCCATTCCTCCCCGCCCTACTCTACTTAAATTGTTACTTTGTGATCCATGTCATTCTCTGTGTAAGAGATGCTCTCTTGATACCTTGGCACATCAGTGTCTGGTAAGATGTTGGCCTTGCCCTGCCCATGATCCAGAGTTTTCTTGATAAACTCCAGCTTGTTTGCTGACACGTGTCCTAGAGAGTGCTATCTCCTTGATTTATTGGTGTTGCCACCTCAGGGTTCCTCTCTTGGTGCTATGTCCTTTGTGGAATCACCGCTGCCATATGGAATTGGACTGGTAAAGCCAACTTGAATGGGCTTGAATGGCCTCTGCAGTGTTTTATCATTAGCTTCAGTTAGAGTCCACTGGCTACACTGGTCTTTATCCTTGAGATGTGTCCCCTTCCTAGTCACCTTCATGTTCAGGGAAGGATGGTGGTTTCCTTGCCTAGGATCATGGTTAAGAGCTACTGTTCAGAATACCTAGACACTAGGTGTGTGACTTACACAAGCTACTTAATCATAAGCTTCATTTTCTTCATTTGTAAAATGAGGGAGGAATGCAGGCAATAACAGTATTTTGTCTTGTATGGTCATGAGGACTGAATTAGAAATAAATGTAGTCAGTAAGTTTCATAATTCAGAGTTAATGAGCTCCTCTGCCTGCCTCAGTTCTCTCCAGTGGTCCCCAACCTTTTTTGGCACCAAGGACTAGTGCTCCTATGAGAATCTAATGCCTGATGAGTTGTGTTGGAGCTGAGATAGTGATGTTAGCGCTAGAGAGTGGCTGCAAATACAGATGAAGCTTCACTCGCCAGCCCACTGCTCACTTCCTATGTGGCCTGGGAACTGGGGACCCCTGCTCTAAACTAACTCTATCATATGAGCTCCCATAACACTTATTCTCCATATAACTCATCTTGGATTTAAAGGTACTATATTGCAACTGTAATTTCCATTTTTAAATCTATGTCTTACATTTCCAGCTATTTCATTGGTTTAAGTAAAAACTTATGTCTGTACCTTGAATCTCCCAAGTCTAGACCAGTGCCTTGCATATACTAGATACACAATAAATGCTTATTTTTTATTGCTAGCATGAATGATGACCTCATTTATTCTAAAAAGCAAACAATAACATCCCACAAACTCTCGTGAGTTTCCTTATCCTGGAGTGCATTTCCATTGTCGATAGTGCATTGGCAGGAACAAATGCCAAGGCAGACAAAAACACTTATTAACCATCCTAGGAATTATGCAGGTAGCAGCACCCCTCAGATAATGTTCCTTATTAATGATATTCTTAGACTCACTTTTCACCAGTGGTCAGAAATAACAGTGGTCATGTTAAAAATCTGCTTTTCGATTAGCTCAGGAAAAAAAATGGCATCATGACTCAGCCAGTTGGAAACTAAGAAACTCACTCCACGGTATTTCAGAATACTGCTTCACTTATAATGACAGGCTCTTTACTCACTACATAGTTTCATATTTAGCCATTTAATTGATAGCTTCCCTGAAACCATATTCTTCAACTTTACCTACTGTTGATCACTAATAGAATAAAGTTGCCGTGTCATAAGTAAGTTCAATAATGGTACATCAACCTTCTTAGAGAAAGGAATTTAACACAATTAACACATGGGAATAATCTTTTTTTTTTTTTAATTAAAAAAAAAGCTTGTTTGGGTTCTGAGTTGAAAAGCATCTGGCACTTGTGCTCTGACACTAAGATATTGCAATGAAAGGATTATTGGAGAGATATGAACTAAGATGTGAACAAAGAAGTGGAACTATAATGGAATATTACAAGATTTAGATCGGAAGCTACAAGTGGAGTTTGTGAGTGAGAACCTGGACTTAAAGGAAGGAGAGCTAGGTTCCAACTCTATCTTCCTAAACTGAGAAGTTAGCATTGTCTCTTTGTCTCCCTCTTCTATAAAATGTGGCGGAGGAGAATTTATTTTCCTGTCTGTCATCCATTGTTATAAAGATCATTTGTGGTAATATCTATGAACCTTATGAGTTTAAAAGTGCTGAGTAAGTTTAAGGCTGTTGACTACAGACCCTTTCTGGACCTGGCAGTGTCCCCAGTGCCTGGCATGGTAGCCTGGACATAGCAGGCAGAGGGGTTCAGAGTGTGACATACTGGTGGCTGCCATCATTTCACTTGAGATCGGTTGATCTGAAAGAGAGCAGGACATTCTTATGGAGTAAGCCTTACTTTTACCTTAGATTGAATTTGTAATTTCTGGTCTAGGGACCTAGAGGTTTTTGTTGCAGATCTTGGGGAAAGGGTCCAGAAGAAACATGGCTAGAGACAAGACTTCTCCTATCTGTGTATCTCTCCTTAGGATAAGAAATCTCCAGACACACTAGAGACAAATGCCTATTTTTCTATGAGTCAGTCTTCTTTTGGAAGGAAAGGACTGAGAAAAAATGGACCTAAACTTACAAAAGGGATATTGTTTGGCAAAGAGGGGAGAAGGTGATTTTTCTCAAGGAAGGAAAAATGTGACAGCAGAGAGAGATCAGAATAGTCTCATGTTTGCTTCAGGGTTGGCAGTAATACAGCCTATTATCAGCAGAGGCCTGGGTACACTTCTGGATATTTTTAAGAAAAAGAGAGGTAATTACCTTTCTGAGATGACTTAAAGGCATTCTTTTAAAGGCCTCTTCAATTTCTTGGCTGAGTTTATAAACTTTGTGAGGGAAAATAGAAAGATATAGCCACTTCAAGAACAATGTGACAAGCTATCTTTTACAGTGAATTCTTGCTTTTTAGAACTTTTTAGTTTTAGAAGAAATGAGGAAAGCAAGATGTCGTGAAAACACATTGGTAACTAATTTGTTAAGCACATCATACAGTCCCCCATTAGGTTGGCCGTCTTAAGTGTTAACTCCAAGAAATGTAGTCCCCAAATGCTATCTATAGAGGGGGTGGCAATGATGAAAAGCCAAAGCCAAATATCTCTGAGAGATAAATAATTTCAAAATTGAAGCGATCCACTGTCCAAATTCCTAGGGGCTTAGAAAGAAATTGTCATCAAATTTTTCACCTTGCTCCAAGAGAAAGTACAAAAGTAGCAATAGAGTTCAAAGAAGACATATAAATAACTGACCTAAACAATAGCCTCCTCAGGGGATCTTCTAAGAGGCTTCCTTAGGGACAGATGCCTATGACACCTTTTCAGAAATATTCATCTTTTTTAATGGTGTTAATAACATTAAGGCGTTAAAAAGTGCTTTCTGTCTTTTAAACTTTGGGTGGGAAAAACCCACTCTTATCCAGAGGCAAGAACCAGATCCATTAATTCCTGAACTGGGCTTATATATGAAAATGGCTTATAGAGAAAAGAATTAGAGAGTTTATAAACTTTGTCAAAAACTCAAAGTAACTCTTGTTATTTCTGTTTCAAATAAAGATTTGTAGGCAGATCCAAAGAGTAATGATTTTTTTAATTAAAAAGTTTTATGAACTTTTCTAGTAGAGGAATAAAGCTAGACGGTCTGGCTCTTTCTATGAGGAAAAAAAGAGTAGAGTGAGAAGGAAAATATAAAGGCCAAGGAGAGGAGAATAAAAATATTTTGAGGAATGCCCACTAAAACGTATTTACAGAACGTGGTAAAACTCTTTAATTCCAACTTTTTATTACTAACAGAATGGTTCCCTAAGCAAATTAACATCATAAAGAAGATTTCAGGTAGAATCCAGAACTTAATTATGAGAATAACTCTTGCTTGTCGTTAACAGCACAACTTGCAAACCCAAAATATCTCACTTGATGCTCATATGTTAACAACAAAAGGGCTGGGAACAATTTTAGTTGACAATGCTTTGGTAAATTATCAGTTGAGGTTAAATATTTATAACAATAATCACAGGTTTTTAGACATTAGAGACTATTTGGATTCTAGCTCTCAATGTATAAATCAGAAAATGGAGTCCTTAGAGATAAGATATTTGGTTAAAGATGATAGCTGCTTGGTTAAAGGGGTCCTAGAATCATGTTTTATAATGTGTTCTGATTTCTTTTCTCTACCATAATGCTTTAATTAAAACAGTTGTACGATCATAGAATTTCACTCAGGTTGGGAAGGGTCCTTAAAACTCATCTTTTTGGTAACCTTTTCATTGATATATAACATACATAGTGAAAAGGACTCAGTCACAAATATATAGTAAACACATCTACCCTGGTCAAGAAACAAAACATTATCCAAACTACAGAAGATGCCTTGTATCCCTTCAAGTCATGGTCCACCCTACCCGACAGAGTCAGATGTTTCTGTACCCAGTTGAAGAATGAGCAAATTGAGGTCCATGTTGGATAAACAATTTTCCCCAAAGCAAATTATTAGCAAGAACATGAAATAAGATATTGTGCCACCTACTTTGTGATTTTCCCACTACTTTAATTCTATTTATATTTAACAATATAAAGCCCAGTGCCATGTAAAACTGCAATCTTCCAAATGTTTGTTGAATGAATTAATGAAATTGTTCCTAAAGTTCCTCGTTTCAAACAATATTTCTGCATCCTTTGTGTGTTTTTCTTGACCTCTCACTCACATTGCAAGGTCTCATGACATCTCACAGATGATTCTGGGCTGTCAGACTATTTTTGAGTGAGACACTATGAAGCTATATGCATGAGTGGTGTTATTCTTTGCAGGCCTTTTCTAGGGGGGCTGGATGTGAGTCCATTTCACTAGGTAAATTCCCATGTATGTATTTGAAGAATTTTTCTTTGAGGGTATTTTATTTTGATAGAAAAGAATCCTTTAATTGCCTGGGGTAACATGAAGACTGTTAGTATTTTAGAAGCTAAAGGAAAAGGAATTGTGCAACTCACTCCTCGTGCAGACTTTCACTAAGCCCTGTTTTCATTTCTATATCTCATTCCTATACTCCTCTGGGGATGACTAAAAGTCAATCTATTTTTTATTGTCACCATGCAATAGCACTCTAAACAAAGGCAATAATAAAATACTCTTTTACCCTCCAACATTGAGTTGATTTGGTTCTAAAAGTTGTTATGGTTGCTGTTTTTTTAGCTTTATTTAATTTACATACCATGAAACTCACCTAGATTAAGTGTACATCTGATGAATGTTGGTAATTGTACATAGTTTGATGAATTTTGGTAACTATTCAAGATATAGAGCAGTTCCATCACTCTAGAAACGTTTCGTGCGTCCCTTTGCATTTGATTCCCTGCTCCATCTTTAAGTCCCAGGCAACCACTGGTTTACTTTTTTTTCACTAACTTTTTACCTTTTCTAGAATTTCATATAGTGGAATCAAGTGGTATGTCATCTTTTGTATTTGTTTTCTTTTACTTAACATGTTTTTTGAGATTCAGCTATCTTGTGTGTATTAGTATTTTATTCCTTTTTATTGCTGAGCAATATTCCATTATATGGATATATCACAATTTGTTTATCCATTTACATGTTGATGAACATTTGGGTTGTTTCCTGTTTTTGGCAATTATGGATAATACTGCTGTGAATATCTGGTACAAGTCTTCACGTGAGCACACATTTTCATTTCTTTTAGATAAATGACTAAAAGTAAGATTGATGGATCATATGTTTAACTTTGTAAGATACTACTATACCAAGTTCCAACATGGCTGTGCTATTTTGCATTCCGCCAGCAATGTATGAGAACTGTCATTGCACCTCATCATCATCAACACTTGGTATTGTCAGTATTTTTAATTTAAGCTATTCTAGTGGTATGTAGTGTTATCTCATTATGGTTTTAATTTAATTTCTGTTCACTTGTGATATTGAGAATCTTTCCATATTCTTATTCGTCAATTGTTTATCATTTTTTGTGAAGTGTCCAAATCTTTTCTGTCTTCCTATTAATGGGCTGTCTGTGTTATTATTGAGTTTAAGAGTTCTTTTTAATATTTTGCACATAAGCCTTTGTCAGATGTATTTTGGAACTATGCTTTTATAGTCTAGACTTGCCTTTTGTCTCAACTGTGTATTTCTAAGAATAAAAGTTTTTAATTTTGATAAAATACATTTTATCAGTTTTTCTTTTAGAGGTCACATTCATTGTGTCCTATCTTTGACCCAGGTCACAAAGATTTTCTTGTTTTCTTCTAAATGTTTCATAGTTTTACTTCTAATTATGTCAAGATCCATTCTGAGTTAATTTTTACTTATGGTGTGATGTATGGGGTGAGGTTAATTTTAAAAATACAGATATCCAGTTGTTCTAGCACAATTTAAAGACTATTTTTTCTGCACCAAATTATCTTGGCTTGATAAAGGACTTGACATATTCCAGGAATAGAAAGGTCAGTGTGGCTTGAATATAGTGACAGAGGACGATAGTATTATGCAATAAATGTTGGAGAGCAAGATAGGGGCCAAACCTTGTAAGGTCTTGTGGATCTTGATAAGAAATTTGGATTTAATTCTGAAAGCAAGGTAATTGCTTCAAGTGTTTTAAGCAGGGACGCTAGATGATCTGATTTATAGTTTAGAAAGATAATTCTTTATCCATTTGTACTAATCCAGTGAAACGACTCTGATGAAGGTCACTACTGACCATGCAATAGTAAGCTGAATTTGATGGAGCTTTATTGTTTATTCAATAGGGAAAAATTTGACCCATGGCTCACCAGTTCTTAAATTGCCAAATGCACATTTGTCTTTTCCCCTCTTCCTGTAGGAATTTGTATAAAGCCAGAGACAATGCACTTTTTTGGATGCTAGCTTATATGCTACTTTGGCCAAAAATTTTTGCTAGGGTTATTAAAAATGCTACCTGGTGCTTTATGTCCTTTTGGCTTTTCTTCTTTTTCTGATTTATTGCCAAGGTAAATACTGTGCTAATGCCAATAGGAAAAGCTTAAGAAGATGTTTTGGTTATTAGAGATTGCATACTCCTTGATGATTATTACTAGCTTAATTTGAAGTATATGAAATTAATTAAACATAGAGAATCTAGGTTAATTTTATAAAAACTAGAATGCATTGTGAATATTCATTAAATTTGAAATTAAATTAGCTTAAATAAAAAGATTTTGATACAGAAATGTTTTCTTCTATAATAGAGTAGGTTGTAAGAGAAATTGTAGAGGTTTCTAATATTAGAATGGGTTCATTTTGGAAAAATTTTGTTGATTGGTAGTTAAATGGTTAAGTTACATCTTGATCTTTTCAGCTCAATTCTAAAAAGCTCTTTATTTAAATATATATTTGTGCTTAAATTATAGTAGTTTTATTAGGTGTTTTAACTTTCAGAACATTAAACATATTGAAATTAAAAGATGAAGAAATAAAATTTAAATTCAGTTTAAGACTAGGTTATTATTATTATTTTCTTCTACTGAATGACTTCTAAATGATTAATATCAACTGTCTGGCTGATCGGTTCTGCATATAGGTTTCAAAATTTGCATCATAACTATGTAATTTATCTAACATTTTGAGAATGTTGGTTAGGAGGATAGACACTTTATTAAGTAAAATGTTGGTACTAGTCTTGATAATTTTGACATTCCTTAATTTTATTTCTTGATATTATCTCCACATAAATCCAAATGCCATTTTAGAGATCATTCTTAGATTTTTAAATATAGAATTCAGTTTCAGTCTTAAAAAATTTAACATTTATTGAAATAGCTTGCTAGAATGAAATTGAAAATTTCTTTAATTTAAAAAGATATAGACAAACTTCTACTTCTTATTTGACTAGATATTGTGAAAATTCTGTCACTAATAGCATCTAGAGATTATGAGATGAATATCTTCAAAACAAAGAGAAAACTGAAACTAGAGTGGTAAGCTAGCACTAAAGCTCTGATTTCCCTAGAGGGGTCTACAATATCAGAAATAGAGGCCAGAGTTTGACAGCCAACATCTTTTGTCTAGCAAGATGGGCAAGTAACTAGGACTCAAGCATAAACTAGGATACTCAAAAGGCTAGTCCTTCAGTGAAAGGTTGAACTAGGAAAAAATCTATATCTTGGTGAAGAAAGTCAAAAGGAAACTTCTAAAATCCTAGTCCTTAGCTTCAAGTGCGGGGGAAATCTCCCCTGACAATATATTACAAGGCTACCCATGAGCTCAGGGTTTGAATTTATAATACCTATACAGTTAAAAAAACACTATGCCAAAAATTTAAAGCACTTTCAGGTAGGTAGTGCACCAGATTGTAGAGGACCTACCAGAAGCAAATACATATTCACTTGCAAAAAGGCATTCTCAATTTGTTTCCTTAAAGTTAAGGTCAATCAAATAGGAGCTCATACATACAAGGAAACAAGCCACAGTGAGCAGAATCAACAAAAATAGCAAACAGTGAATTAGATAGACCTGACTTTCGACCTGACACAGAACTTAAGATGCTGAAATTACCCAATGCAGAATATAAAATAAGTATACATAAAATGATTCTGTAAATAAAAAAGAATGTTATAATTATCATCAAGGCCTAATACTAAGAAAATATTTTAACAATTTCATAGGTTTGGAAAGGAACTAAGAATTTATAGAAATAAAGGATATTTATTTAAATTGAAACTCTGGCAATAGGTTAAACATCAGACTAGACATAGCAAAAAAGAGAAATTAATAAATTAGAGAAAAGATTTGAAGAATTATATAGCTTTAGCACAGAGAGATTAAGAAAATATGAAAAAACAGGTTAAGATAAAACTAAAAGCAATGACAAGAGAATACTAAAAGCAACTGGTTAAAACAGACAACCTACCTTTAAACAGAAATTAGACTGATGTCTCAGCAGCAAAAATGGAAGCCAGGGAGAATAGAAATACATCTTTAATGTTCTGAAAGAAAATAAAAGTTCTTCTAAAATTAAAAACAGTTAAACTATCTTTAAAAAAGAAGATGTAATAAAGAATTTTCTGGCTAACACAAACTAAAGGAGTTCACCAATAGACTTCACTAAAGTAGTTTCAAAAGGATGTACTCAAGGAAGAAGTAAAATGATTCCAGATGGAAAGGTCTAAGATTTAAGAAAGAATGGTATGCAAAAAATTAGCAAACATGAGGGGAAATATAAGTCAAGATGGACTGTATTTGAAAAAGTAATAACATTTATTTTGGAGTAAAATGCATAAAAATTTCATAATAATAACTTTTATAATGAGAGGGGAGTTGTTATGTATTGAATTATTTTCCTCTAAATAGGTATGTTAGAGTCCTAATCCACATATCTCAGAATATCACTTTATTTGGAGATAGGGACTTTATAGAGGTAATTAAGTTAAAGTGAAGTCGTCAAAAGGGCTCTAATCCGACAAGACTGGTGTCCTTATAAGAAGGAGAAATTTGGACATAGACAGCACACAGGAAGAAAATCATATAAAGATGAAGCAATAAAACAGAAAAAAAGAAACAAACCCACTTATCTTAATATGATAAAGATGTCATTGTAGGAAATGATAGAATATTCCATAAATGGTGGGCTAGTTAGGGAATTATCAATTTGGAAATAACTAATAAAGTCAGATTCCAGCTCCCTGTTTCATATCATATAAAAAATAAACTCCAAGTGGATTAAAGATCTGAAAGGAATATAGTATAATGTAATGTAATGTAACGTAGCATAACGTAACATAGTATATACGTTATGAATTCTCAGTAGGAAAGGATTTCTTAAACAAGATCTAAAAGGCAGGAACTTAAAAGGAGAAAGATTGATTAAACCCGATAATTGTATCTTTTATCAAAGTAAAAAGAGATTATATTTACAACACATACTACTGACCGAATCAAAAAAATGGAAACCTCGATCCATTAAAAAAAAGACCAATTATATATGTGAAATTGGCAGAAGATGAACCAACAATTCCCATACTGCAAGACTAAATGGTCAATAAGTACATAAGTACATAAAAACAAAACTGCAAGAATAATTCAGCAAATTCAACATAAAATGAGATACTATTTACATATATCAGATTAACAAAAATTTAAAAGGGCTGCAATTCCAAGTGTCAATGAGAAGACTAAGCAACACTGACTAGCAAATCTACTTTTAGGTATCTACCTATGTACAGAAATTCTCTCACATGTGCACAAGGGATGAATATAAGAACATTTATAGCATCATTGTTTACAAGAACAAAGTATTGAAAACAAACGTCTATTATAAGCTAAACTGATAAAGAAAAATTGTGTATAATCACATGACAGACTACTATCAAGCAAAGTTAATAACTATAGTCACAAATATCAACATGGATGAATCTCATGAACATAATGTTGAGGAAAGAAAGCAAATCACAGAGTAAATAAACATCACTATAATATTTATATAAGTTTTAAGCACTTCCATAAAAATATATAACAAAATTATAAGGAAATGCACTGGAATGCTAAATATGAAATTCAGAATAGTAGTTACGGGTTGGGGAGAAGTGGGCACTTTCATAACAGGCTATAAATGGGCTGACAATATTTTATTTCTTAATCCGTATGGTGGGTATTTATTATATGATAGAACTTTTACATAATATGTTTTTAATTATTAAAAATTAATTTAAAGTTATTAAAGTCAATAACAATAAAATATTATTAATACACACTAATATTTATATTACTAATATAATTAATTAATTAAAATGTAAATGCATTCCTTGAATTTATTAAAAGTGCCAGGCACTGCTAGACACTAGAAAAAAATGTCATGATGAACAAGAAAAACACAGTTCTTAGCTTCGCAGACCTTGAAACCTATCTAGGAAGATAAACACTGAACAAATAGTTTCTACCATTCTAGACAACTTGTCATTGTCAAACATATGATTTTGTAATGAATTCCTACTTTCTCTTGGCCTTGCCTGCTCTTCTCTTGACCCATCTTTCACCAGGTAGGTCTCCATGACTACAAACTTTTCCCTGATGTTCTCCTGTAGTATTGATCCTGCCTTCCTCTCTCAGATCACTGTGCTGTCCTTTTTAACCTCTGTATTTCAATTACTAGTTTACCTTTATATCCCTGCCAATAGTCTGTAAGCTGCTTAAAAAATGGATCACCTTCTATCTATTCATCATCATGACACATGATAAATCCTGAAAAGCTGTGTTGACATGTGAAAAGTGAAGTAGTAAGACAATGATGTAGATAATACAAGGTTAAAATGAAAGTAATATACACAGTCCTTTGCCTCAAAAATTAAAATATTATTGGGCAAAAATTTAACATAGCAAATATAAAAAACAATGATATCACTAAACCACTAAAGTTTTTTTAAGTTGTAACTACCCACCTCTCCCACCCTGCCACTTTATTTTATGCTATTCTCTTTTAGGAGTTTTCTTGGTTGAAAACTGACTACACGGAACTTCTTTATATGTTATCAAAATAAATAGGTAAATTTAATGGATACTTCAAAAAATTTTGATGAAAAAATTCCATTCAAGGACATTAGTAAGAAAAACACGAGTTTTTTTTAAGCTAGTGTTTTCCCTTAGTTGACACACAAGAACTTCTCTTTATGTTGCTTTAGATGTTTAAGTACTGACATCTTTGTATAGCATTTTTTTTACTATAAATTTGATTACTACTTTGCATACTGTGCTACCTTTATGTAACATAACCTTTTTTTTCAAACTACTCCCAAGGCTTATGTTTTACTAAATAAAATTTTCACAAACTCTATTAAGTATTTATACTGGAGTCCCTGTGATTAAGAGGTCCCCGATGTTATAAATTTATGTTTATTTATATGTAATAGTAACCTAAAATTAAGATGACAGTCTTGGTGTTATATGCATTTGGCCAGACCACATTATAAAAGATACGTTCTCTGCTGCCCTGTGACTAAAATTTTTTTTCAAGGTTTCTTACACTGAAATAATCTCCAATCACACACACATTTAAGAAGAGAGTGAATCAAATACCTTAAAATCATAAAAACACAGATGAATTCAGTTTTCCATTATCATACCAGTAACTGGAATCTGGCTTTTACCCTAAGACTTGCTCTCACAAAGGCATATCCTATTCCTATCAACAGGAACTCGAGGGCTTTTATTAGAGCACCTCATTTACACAGACAGAGAAAGACAGTAATTTGGTACATGTAATTCAAAAGAAGTTCTCCAAAGCTTCTTTGAGATAATATCAGAAAGTTTCCTTCCCTTAAAAGAAAACTAGATCTTAATCGTAACTCTACAGAAACACATTTGTTGGAGTATCACAAATAAAGCAGGTTTCCTGCCTGGGGACATTTGCCAATTGCTCTAACAGATTACACTTACTATACCATGGAAAATGGAACATCACTACATTTTTCTGTCTCAAAAACTGTCCACTATCTCCACTATTATTTTATGTTGAAGTGGGAATACTGGAAAATGCATTCAGACACAACAAAATAAGTAGAGGCATGAGAATTAGGAAAATACAGAAATAAGACTTCTTATTTGTGATTGAAAAGATAATATTCCTGGAAAATATAAGAGAGTCAATAATATAATTAACACATACATAAATTCTATGTAATAGAATACAATTTTAACATATAAAAATCAATAACCTCATATATATAAACAATGACCAGTTAGAAGATATACAGAAGAAAAATTTCATTTACGACCACCAAAAATATAAAATACTTAGGCATAAACTTAAAATGTGTAAAATCTATATAAGGAAAACTTTAAAATACACTTGAAAGGCACAAAAACAGATTTAAATAAATGAAGATATTCTTCATTTTTAGATAGAATGACTCAACATGAAAGAGTTAATTCTTCCCAAGTTAAAATATAAAGTAAATGTGATACAATAATATCCAACAAGCAGAAAAAATTGAGGAAGAACTCTATGAATTGATATAAAATGATTTCCAGGATATATTGTAATTTAGAAAAAAACACACAAGTATATATGATATACTATCTTTTGTGTAATAAAGAGAAATGAGACTATATACATATTTATATTGCTACAGACAGGGGTGTGGGTGTGGGTGGGTGTGTGTGTGTGTGTGTGTGTGTGTGTGTGTGTGTGTGTGTGTGTGTTCTTCTATGGATATGTGGATGTGTATTGCAAAATAGCAAAAAAGGAAGGATAAACTAAAAACTCAAAATCTTTTACCCATAGATGGTTAGTGGGGATGGAGCAGAAGGAACAGTATTGGTTATGAATCTCTTCAGAAAGTCCAGTTTTAATTTTTGAATGACATA
Organism: Pteropus alecto; assembly: GCF_000325575.1. Taxonomy (NCBI): domain Eukaryota; kingdom Metazoa; phylum Chordata; class Mammalia; order Chiroptera; family Pteropodidae; genus Pteropus; species Pteropus alecto. The sequence continues at coordinate 22,355,203 of NW_006494614.1, read as the reverse complement.
AATGTTTTTCATATTTAGAAATAAAATTAAATTAAAAAGAATAAAAAAGGATAACTCTACAATTGGATACAAATGAACCTAACTGTATATCAAATTGGTGATATAATTATACAGAAAAAAATTCATTCAAGTAAATTTTGAACATAGTACCCTGACTGTATATCATTAAAGGGTTTTTTCTAAGTACAAGAGAAACTGCAGAGAAATTCTGAACTTCATTGTTAGTTTTGTTGTTGATAATGGTATTGATGTAGTGATACTTGACCTATTTTGTATATATTATAGAAAAGAGAAAATTAGTGAATATACTGATGTCTCTGGGAACCAATATTATCACTGTGAGAGAAAGTAGATACTAATATGGAATGAGTGAAAATGTTGGATTTGAATTGTAGCTATCAGTGTGAACTCCACATTAAAAAATATATACAGGTATTTCTTTGCTTCTGTTCACTGAATGCGTTTAGAAGGATGACATCCCACTAGTTGCCAACATGCAGATCTCAGTTTTTAAAAACATTCCCCACTAAAAGGAATCAGGGCTAGCTCTTTCCATAAATGCCTGGTTCTAAGAAGAGATCAAGAAAGTGAAATGTGAGCCTGGGACATCTTTTGCCAGAAGTCTGGGGACATGTCAAAAGGGTCCAAGAGCTGTTTAATGGAATCCCACTTACTATGTTTCAGACAATTTGAGCATCAAAAAGAATAATGCTGATGATGGATTAAAACAGTGAAAAAAGAAGAACCCATAAATCCATAGTAATACTCATAAGAAGGTAGAGGGGCATGAAAAGTACTTCTTTACAAATGAATGCCACGCTAATAACTGTAGAAATAATAACAGCATTAGAAATTTCCATTTTTTCAAACACAAATATAATAATTTACTTAGGCAAAAATCATTAATAGATAGGAAAACTATTGAGTGAAAAGTTGGGAATAGTATATTTACAGGGACTTCCCAAAGTATTATCCCACAGATTACATATTAATTTCAAAAGATTCCTTTACAATGTGGAGATCTGGGGAACACCATCACAGTCAAGTAATTGATGTTAGTATTAGCAATAATGAGACAAACCAACAGTCTATATTTTCTGATGTGAAGCCATGGGAAATATACCTATGTAGTATTTTTGCCAAAAATGTTTAACATGACTTTAATCATAAAGAAACAATCAAATTAAAATTTGTGACACTATATAAGACAATTGGGCTCAATTGTTGACAAGAACAATCAAGTCAATGATGTCATGGAAGGCAAAAAAAAAAAAAAAAAAGGTCAGGGGAACTATTCCAGATTAAAGGAAATTAAGGAGAAGTGAACACTACTGCAAAGAGTGATTCTTGATATGATCCTGGAAAAATAAGACGGATATAAGGAATATTTTCAGATAATTAAAGACATTTGAATATAGATTTTAAATTTGATGGTATTAATCTATCAATGTGAACTTTCCCATGAGTAGTAATCTTTTGGTACTGTGGTTAGGAAGATCCTGTGATTATGAAGCAAAATGTCTTTGTAATACTTGCTAAAGTGATGAAGTGTCATGATGTCTGCAACTTATTCTCAAAAGGTTCCACAGGGGTTGGGGTGGGGAGAGGGAGAGGAAGACATACACGGAAAGAAATAAGGGAAGATTAAACATGGCAAATGTTCATTGGTGAATCTAGGTAAAGAGTATATGGATTTTTATTGTACTATGTTTAAACATTTTTATTTTTTAAATAAAAAGTTGAGGAAAAACAAATTAGACTGCAAAATAACAATTTTTCCTGAGTGTATTTCTATTCTGTTGAGCATCCAAAGATAATTTTCCATCATTTTCAGTAGTATATAGCAACTTTCTCTTGGAGACTGCAATCAGATCGGCTTGGTCCACATTCAGGATTAGAAACTGAATGTTCTCATTTTTCTGTTTCCTTTCCTCAATATTTTACTTTTCCTTCATCCACAGCAATGCCTTCTTTAACCTTAATTTCCCAGTTTTAGCTAAAGAGGAAAACTGTGTGATAAAATTTCCTTGAAGTTACAGAGGTTTCATTTCTTGTCATGCCTGCTAAAAGGTTTACATTTTCAAGAAGGCGGTGGAAACAATAATAAACGACTCTTTGAGAAAATACTTTGGAATGAGTCCAGCTCTTCTCAATGTACCTGAAAACAAAATACTTGTATTTGAAGACTGTTTTACTTGTAAGGTAACAACCACTAAAATATGCTTATTGCCTTGACCCATAATTTCTTACTGCTTAGGTACAATTAAAGGTGACTAGATTTGTAGTTTGCACTTCAGAAAATTATGAGCTGCTCCATGGCAATTTATGGTCTCTAGATAGCTTATTTCTCTAATTTTATTTCTTTAGGGGTTTTCCCTAAGTTTATTCATTACTTCTCCAAATGGTAAATATATGACTTGAGGTATCAAAACTTATCTAAGCCTATGTAACTTGTGACCAGGGCTAAATTCATGTGTGGGGATGTGAGTCACTGTTTTGTAATTAGTGACTACTAGCTTGGCCAGTAAGAACTACCAGGAGATAGACCACTCTTGAAATTTTTGTCCTTTACCAATCTTCTGAGAATCCATTCTGATCTCCTTCCTTGTAATAAATTAGACAAAATTCAAAGCATCATTACCTTAGAACAATGTTTTTATTTTGTTAAAGTTCAGAGCTCCCAATTTTGTAAATAATATACAGTCTCAAAGCATTACGGAAGTCTCTCCTATTCTCCCTTTTCAATTTTTGTCTTTTTGTCCAAGTTTGTGCCTAATTCATATTAGAACGTCTACAAGACTCGTGGAGCTGTGTGGTCACCAGTGGGGCCCAGATTTTCTGAAGTCTGAAGTGTATATGATTTTCATGACCCATTTTAAGAAACACAATAAAGAGTTATGAATAGTAAGCAATGTACAAATGTTTACTTAGAATGAGTAATGTCATGTTTTAGTATAACTTTTAAGAGCTTACTACTACCACAAAGAGAAAAATCCTGAAAAAATATACCTTTTCTTGTTAACCAACTGCCTAATATATATTTTTATTTTTTGACTATAATCTTTTGATCATCTTTTCATGGAATGCCAATTTTGTAATATTTTTATACAGAAAATAGAAAGGTAATTCAATTTTTCACCAAGCAACACTGATCAAAATATACAGAATTTTTCAAAAACTTTCTACTTCTACAACTTATTGTTCATGTCATAAAATTTTAGGATTGTCAAATTTAGAAAAAATCTTTACCAAGCTTCTTTCATATACGGATTGTAAGATTTCAGGTTATTACTGAGTATACTTTGGAAAGGGGAGAACTTCTATTTTGATTGAGAGTTAGTAAAAGTCAAACCTCACTCATAATTTTATGCAATGATTATTGGAAGAATCTTCCACAGTCTAACTTATGTTTCCAGATATTTCAAAATTCATTTCTCCTTCAGTATCTGGGACTAAAAATTATGGGCACTTTTGTATAAAATGCTGAGTGAACTGTCACAGGAAATGGTACAGGAAACGGTCGGAATTTTTCAGGAAGCAAATCCTAAGCAGGGTAGCTAATAGTGATATGGCTTTGCATGGAATTGACTGTGAACCACATAAGTACATTCCCCTGATTATAACACTCCACAGCTGCTCTAGGACCTCCTGCCAGGAGGGGAAATATGATGCAACAGAAGTTGCAGTAGAAAATGACAATAGTCTTAACTGACTACAATAAAAATATCTTACTTTTGTAAATTTTTCTAAAGCATACAACCATGCAAACATATTACTAGGGACTAATCTTCATTAGTTTCATGGTAAACACATCCCTGGCTATTACTACAATAAAAAGTGTCCTTTCCAGTCCTTAGTA
>NW_006494614.1:22307559-22351310 GCF_000325575.1 Pteropus alecto | reverse complement strand
GCTTCGTGGCCTTCTCCATCCACCCCATGCCATCCATGCACATCGGAGTAAGAGTAATAGGAAAATATATTTTTCACATTTGTTAGCGCATCCTAAGTTTGCCCACATGCAGAAGTAGGAATAAATGAAATTGGAAGCTTTTGGGGGGTACACAGTGGTTATATGGCCTAACAGAACATTATTCAGAAACTAATTACAGAATCACCTCCATGCTTCATAAATATACAGAAAAATATCTGAAAGAACATTTTCAAAAGTAGTAAAGGTTAGTATTCAACTGAAAATGTTTTAGGTGAAAGGAACTAATTTTGATCTCAAAAGAGAATGGGAGAGATTAAATATAATATCCACAAAGGCATATTAGCATAACACTACAAAATCCAACTGAAATATTTGTAAAAGTAAGGGTAAATACTGCTCTGTGCATTTTCTAGGATAGAAGTTATTTATGTAGAAAATTTGATGGAATATTTCCTTTCTGAAGGAGGTGGCAGGTGGCTGCCTGTTGGAGTGTGAAAAACAAGAAGAATCATTTGGATATAATTTGAAAAAAATTAATCAAATGACAAAAATACAAGTGAGGAGTAATTTTCCTCTCCTTTTGGAAATTTTTCTAGGCTGAAATTTAGGAAGATATTGGAATTAGGGGAAAAAATAAACTATGAATCTAAGAAATAACTGGAACAAAAAAGAAATTATTTGGTAATATAGACAAACAGATTCTTATTTTCAAAATATAGTCAATATAATTCTTTACCTGTGATTTAAAAAATGATTTACACATGTCTTCTGAAGTATGCAATATTGCAATACATTCTCAGATTACCACCCAAAGAAACTGGGGAAGATTGATTTTTCACTTGACTTTGGTAGAGTCTGATAAACAAGCCCTTTTTGATTTTTTAATGCAGGATGTGTGTGTCGGGGGGCCTTTCACACTAACAGATTGAGAATCTAAAAACTTATGTTTTATTTCTACTTCTGCCACCAACTAATTCTTTCATTTTAGGAAAATTACTTAAACTGAGCCTCAGTTTTCTTATCTGTGTAATAAGAATTAGAGTATATAACATCTAAGATTTATTAAGTTTCAACATTCTATGAATCCATGTATGTCTAACCATATATTAGTATTCTTTTACTTAGAGAAATGGATAAAACAGAATTTAGTCTACTGAAAAATGAAAACAATGAAATAAAATTGACTAAGATTTCTGATCTAATAACTAAAGTAAATAGTTAGAGAGTATTAATGGCCCTAAGATTATTTTATGCTTTACTTACTGCTGTCATAGCCTGCCTATTTGCTGACAAATCCCAAATTTATATACCCAGCATAGACTTATCTGAGCTTCAACTTGTATAGTAAGCAACTAACTATATGATTATTACTTGTATGTTCCTCAGATATTCAAATTTAGGCCATGACACCAAACTCTCAGACCTGCCTCTACCTGTCTCAACCTGAAAATAACGCATTATGTTCTGTCCATGGCCTTCATGCTTCCTAGTAGCTCAAAGGAGAAACTTCAGCATCATCCTTGATTCCTCTTCTGTCTACCATCAACATTCAAGCCAATGAGTCCTTTTTTTCCCTCCTTTCAAATTATATCATGAAACAGGCTGTTTCTCTTCATTTGCAGTGTAAGCATCCTATCCACACCACCATATTTTCTCACTTGGGCTTTTGTAATAGTTTAGTGGCCTCCCTGCTTCTACTTTCATCCTATTATTTAATTCTACCGATCATCCTCTCAGTATTCAGCATATACAATAATGATGTCGTTGTTATAAAAGTGACATAAAGAAATAAATTATTCAAGGAATACAGAAAGATACAAAGAATGATGTAAAAACTCTTTAAATCTCATCATTTGGAAATATTAAATATTATTGTAAATATACACTTATTTAAATAGATGAATAAACAGCAAAAAATATTTTTGAAGAGAGATATTAATATCATTGTATTTTTGTTTTAGATTTTTAAAATTCTGAATTAATTAGTTCTGATTTTTTGGATTATCTATTTTAGACTTCCTGCCATGGTAAATGAGAATTTAGCTCACTTACACACTCCCCTCTCTCCTTCCTGCCACATTAACTACTCTTCCTCTTTTAGTCACTTTTGTATCGCCAATAATATATATTTTCCTTTTATTTGTGTCCCAGTAGTGATAGTCTATCTTGACTCCCTTACCTTTTAAGGTGAGGCCCTCAATTCCTTGCCTCTTTTGGTCTTTTACTCTTGCAAGCTGTTTTTACTTTCATAATAGCAAGACTAAAAAAACTGCCTTAGTTAAGTTTTTCATGCTTTGTTTTTGGTTAGACTTTAAAAGTTGAAAAATCAAGTATTACTTTACATTATTATAACTATGTAAATACGGTTCATTACTGAACCAATGACTACATGATAACATACAGTATTTGTGTACAGTGTCCCTCCCCTTCAAAACTTCTGAATGATTTTCCTTTTTCTTTAGCCAATCCTTAGGTTTGTTCTTCATTTCAAGGATACTATCAAGTCTATGGAACTCTCCCCCAACACACACACATTTTATTTTATTTTTTTATCTCATACTTATTTTTAGACCTTACTTCGGGACTGATTTTGAAGTCATCTTAAGTCTTCCATTCATTGTCCCAGGTTAGATTTATTGTTTTCTACATCCTATGCCTTTCTCATTCTTACTTTCTTGTTTTTTTCTGGGCCATCTTAAGGAACCTTGTAAAGAAGGCTGCATGGGAGATAAATTTTCTGAGTCCTTAGATATTTGAAGATACTTTTTTCTACCATCATACTTGATTAACAATTTGGCTAGCTAAAAACTTTTAAGTTCTTCCCTGTTTGACTACCACATTTTCTCCTAATAATAGATTTTAGTGGCTATGTTTATAGGATAGATTAAAATTGCCATGATCTGAAGACAGAGGATTTATTTGTATTCTCCTCCTCTATAAAATTGTTGAACCAAAAAAAAAAAAAAAAAGGACTTTTAAGTTCAGTATCAGTTTTTGTCAGAATTTTGGAGGCAATTCTCCTTACATGTTAGAAGTCAGTGTTGCTATCTTTTCTCTTTGAAAACTTCTAGGATCTTCTCTTTATCCTTGGTATTCTCAAATCTATCAATATTATATTTATGAATAGGTGTTTATTTCACTCATACTGGACATTTCCTAGGTCTTCTCAATCTGAACACCTATATCTATCCTCAGCTGTGGGATGTTCCCATCCATTATTTGAGATTTTTCTTCTCCCTTGTTTATTTGTTTTTAATAGCTATATATAAATTTTCTAAGTGTTTTTTCTTGCTATTTCACTGTGCCTTTTTCATAGAGCCTATTCTTGCTGTATGCATGTAACAGCCTTTAGCATATCTCCAGTATAATAATAATTGGAATATTTAAAGTTATTTTCCATTCTTTAATTATCTTTCTTCCTTGGAGTACTTTATCATGTTTATCTTAGTCTTATTCTTTAACTATTTTTCTTCAACTGTCAGATAATTCATAGTTGTTCATGGCTTTAGAATAATGAAAAAGTGGACTGGAAATTCTGTGTAAGTGGTTTAAAGGTGAATGGTTAGTTGGCTTTTAAGCTGAAGAATCTTTAAATGAGTAGAATAGGTTTTATCCAAAATGTTAACATCTCTACTTTGGGACTATTTATTTGAAAACAAACTGTCTTATTTAATTTTGATTTGGTTTTGGGGCTAAGAGTAGGTGAGGAACATAGGATGAGTAAATAATATTTACATTTTACATTTTTAATTAATTTTTTTAAATTTTTTATCACCTCTAAGCCTCTATCCAACCTGGCTTCTTTGTGCCCAGAACTCTTCACACACTTTCACCCCTCCATCTGTTTTTCAGGCTTTTGGAAACTTACTGGACTCTTTTTGTCAACTACTGCCCTTACCTTGTCCTATTTGATCTTTTTTATATTTTTACTATTACGTTAATCCAGTCTTGGGAGACAGCTGATCAACATATATACTCAGTCTGTCACCTTGAATCATTATCAGAATCTACATTGTTTTTAATTTAAAAAAAAATTAACTTTATTTTACTTGACATTAAGCCACTGAAGTTAAACATTTTAAAGTTTTGACAATATTGTTTCATAATCATATTTCTTACTCTTGTTTTTAGTTCTATATTTAAATAGATTTAATGTTTATCATCATTTTTTTTACTACATCTTCATTCTTAAGTTCTAAATTTGGATCTCCTCTTATTGTATGAATTTTATTTCAAGATGTTTATCAAAGATACTTCGTAAATGCTGTATTCCCTGAGTTCTTTCATACTACGGCAGACTGTATGTGTCTATGTCCTTTCAACCAAAAGAACCTCTTGGCTGGGTGTAGAACACTGGTTCACACTTTCTCATAATGCTCTGACATTACTATGTTTTAGTATTCAATATAGCAAGAGTCACCATTTACCATGGTGTCTTTGTTCATTTCTTGATTGGCTATATTCCATCACTGAGTCATTTTTTTCCTCCTCAAGACAGTTAATGCATGATATAATCCTTTTATTTTTTCACCGTTGGGAATATCTGTTTATGGTCTTTTTAAGTGAATGGAATCTTGGCTGGATATAGTATTTTTGGATCAGATTTATTTTCCTTTGGAGTTTAGTAGGCATTGCTCTATTGTCCTCTAGTCTAGAATGTTACTCTGGGGAAGACTGAGGTCAGTCTACTTTTGTTCTCAATTATAAGAGACTTATTATTTGTCTCTGGATATCTGGAGAATTTTATATTATTTTCAAAGTTCAATAAGAAGAATATGGTTTAATTGATACTGTTGAATCTATTTGTCTTAGAGTATGACATAAACTTTTGAGTTGTGAAGTCTCTTATTCTTGCATTTCAGGATTATTTTTCTATTTTCTACAGGAATACTCGTTCTGATTCATTTATTAAGTTCTTCAACACAGGGACACTTATATAATGTCATTTTTGCCATGCCTCCAGAGCTATTATCTTCTATTTCCATTAATCACATTATCTTTTTCCTTTGATTATCCTGTGCTTATCTCAAGCCTTTTCTGTGTAAATAATTTATTTTGCAGCCATGTCCATTTGATTCTTTTCTGTATGCAATTTGTTTATTAGTTCTGTAACAGTGTTATTTTGTTTCAATTTGTTTCTCTATATTTTCAATTTCCATTTTTCTTTCATTTTGTGTTGTTTTCATCTCATATTTAAGCTATTATTTTATTCTCGTTCTTAAAAAAAACTTTCTATAGTATAATGAGATGTTTTCCTGTGTTGCTCTTGTTGCTTTACTTTTTTTCATAATATTTTTTGTTCTGTCTGAATAATTCTCATGTCATTATATTTTCACCTTGTTCATATTTTCAATGAGTCCTGTATGTAGACTTTTAGTTATGGTGTAGTCTGCGTGAATTCTCTTTAAGTTCCCTTCCATATTCTCTGAGTGAGGGTCTTCCTCTAGCAGATACAGCTTAAGAGCTGGTTATTGAATTCTACTTAATTCTCAGTAGCCTAAGGATTTTGGTGTGTATATTTTAGAGATGGGTAGGAATAGGAAAAGAGACTGGGTACAGCCTAGTTCTTCAAATATTCTATATTCTTACTATCTTTCTCTATTGGATATATGTTTTTCACTGAAGTGTTTGAAACCTCCTACTATTGTTCTGGATTTGTCAATTTTACTTTGTAATACTGTTGGTTTGCTCTAATACAATGTTATATTATTAGGTGCAAAAGTTTTTATTGTCTTGGTGATTATTCTCTACTTTTTTGTAATGCACCTTACTATAAGATCTACTTAGTTTTTCAAAACTTTATGTTCAAATTTTCTTTTTGGTTTGATTTTAGGTGTGCCTTTTATAACTGGCATATAGATGTATTTATATTATTATTACTCCATCTGATAATCTCTGTATTTTAATAGGTGAGTTTTATCTATTCAAATTCAATCAGATATCTTACACATTTAGGCTTATTTTTACCACCGTCATTTGTGTTTTCTGCTTACTACCCATTTTCCTTTTTTCCCCCTACAATCTTACGTTCTGTTGGATTGATAAAGGGGTCTATATTTTTATTTTTTTTCCTTTTTTCTCCCTTTATCTTCCTTCTCTTCCTCTTCCTTCAAATCCTCCAAGTTCCTTATTCATCCTCCTTTTGATTCAGCTATTGATTTGCAAGATATTAAGATTTATATTCATACATTAATTACCAAAAGTTTGCTTTTTCCCTCTTTTATGTAAACATACAGAAATAAGCATATGCATAAGTGTACATTTTAATGAATTTTCAGAAAGTAAATATACCCATGTAACAATAATCGAGATCAAGAAGTAGAACACTGCCAGCACTCCAAGCCTCCTCTCCTGCTCTCTCCCAGTCTCTCCTCTTTCCTAAGGTTAACAACTATTCTGTCTCAATTACCATAGATTAGCTTTGCCTGTTTTGAACTTTACTTAAATAGAATAGTAAAATATGAACTCTTTGTGTCTCAGTCCTATTGCTCAATTCTATGTTGCTATATCTACCTATGAAGTTGGATGCACTGGTTACTCATTCATTTACTTTTTGTGGAGTATTCCATTGCGTGAATGCACCACAATTTATTCATTCATTCTATTCTTGCTGGTCATTTAGATTGTTTTCAGTGTTTGGTAATTATGATAAATGCTGTTTTAGACATTTCTTATTCTGGTCTTTCATTCATAGCTATGTTAGGTATATATGTAGGAGTAAGATGCTGAAATTACTGGGTTATAGGCTATGCCTGTGTTCAGATTTAGTAGTTATTGCCAAACCATTTTCTGAAGTGTTTGTATAAATTTATATTCTCATATATAGTTCATGAAAGCTCTAGTTGCTCCACATCCTCACCAATATGTGGTTCTACTAGTTTCTTTAGATTTTACCTACTCTAAGTGTGTAGTTACATGTACACAATTTTCAGTTCCCTGGTAAATAATGATGTTGAGTATTTTGTCACTTATCATCTATTTATCTGTTCTCTTCCATAAGTTACTTGTTCAATGTTCAAGGGCATTTTTCTGTGGACTATTTTTATATTGCTTCATAGAAACATTTTACGTATTATGAATAATAAACTTTTATAAAATACTGAAAGTATTTTCTCCAGTGTGTAGTTTATTTTCAGTTTTACTAGGGTCTTTTGAGGAACAAAGGTTCTTAATTATGTCTCACTTATTAATATTTTTCTCTAAAAAATTACTTGCCTATCCTAAAGTCATAGATATTCTGTTATCTTTTCTTTCATGTATACATGCACCTCCCACCTAATCAAAATATTTTTTCATATGTTATGTAGAATATCAAGATTATTTTTTCCCATATGGATAATGAATTGACCCATCATCATTATTTTAAAAAACACACACACATTTCCTTCTTGGTGCAGCCACTATGGAAAACAGTATGGCAGTTCCTCAAAAAATTAAAAACAGAACTACCATATGGTCCAGCAATTCCATTTCTAGGTATTTTTTGAAAAAAAAAAAGTCCCACTAAATTGAAAATATACATGCACCCCATGTTCATGGCATTATTTACAATAGTGAAGATATAGAAACAATTTGTGTCCATTGATGGATGAATGGATAAAGAATATGTGATACACACACACATACACACACATATTAGAATACTATCCAGACATAGAAAAAGAATAAAATTTGCCATTTGGAAAAACATGGATGGACATTGAGAGCATCATGCTAAATAAATCAGACAGAGCAAAACAGATACTATATAATCTCACCTATATGTGTAATCTAAAAACAAAACAAACAAACAAAAAACCCAAGCAGTAAACAGACCAGTAGTTGCTAGGGGGCCTGGAGGGTGAAATGCGTAAAGGAGGTCAAAATGTACAAACTTCCAGCTATAAAATAAATAAGTCATGGGAATATAATAAACAGCAGTGTGACTATAGTTAATAAAACTGTATTGCATATTTGAAAGCTGCTAAAAGAGTAGATCTTAAAAATCCTCATCATGAGGAAAAAAAAGAAAAAAAATATAATTATGTGTGGTAAAGAGATGTTAGATAACCAGACTTATGTGGTGATTACTTTACAACGTATACAGATATCAAATCATTATACTGTACATCTGAAACTAATATATTACATGTCAATTATACCTCAATAAAAAGAGTAGATATAGAGTAGATATAGTATAGACTCTGAAACCATATCAATAAACTTTCAAATTCTCTTAAAAGAAAAACTATAATTTATTTATAAAATTATCTAAAGTTATCTAGTATTTTTATCCTCCTCTAAAGCCCTAAAACCTAAATATACATCAATCAATTACAGGTTGAATATTTTCTAGAAACATTTTTTTGCCTTGTTATCTCTATGTAATATTCTAAACTAACAGTTCCCCTCATTACGTTGAATATATTTCTTTATTGTTTTATAGCATCTTTTGTTGCTGGTGAGAAACCTTCTGGGTCTAATATTTAATTAAGCATTTTTGTTAGTAATCTGTCTTTTCTCCTGGAAGTTGGTAAGATTGTCTCTTAATTCTTAATGCTTTCCAGTTTAACTATGTATGATGAGTCTAGGTGTGAATTTATTTTTATACAGTCATCCCTCTGTATCCATGGTTTCTGCATCCACAGATTCAACCAAACGTGGATAAAAAATACTTGGAAAAAAGTTATGTTGTTGCTGACATGTGCAATGTAGTTAGGCCTATAATGGTTGTGTCTGCACTGAACATGTAGAGACTTTATTTATTGTCACTATTCCCTAAACAATACAGTATAATGACCATTTACATAGCATTAACATTGTGTTAGGTATTATAAGTAATCTAGAGTAGATTTAAAGTACATGAGAGGAATTCATAGGTTATATGCAAATACCATATCATTTATAGAAAAAGACTTGCACGTGAGTGAATTTTGGTATCCACTGCGGAGGGGAGGAGAGGAGCAGGGTGTCCTGGAAACTAATCCTCCACAATTACCAAGGATGACTGTAGATCTTTCTTGGTTCTTATAAGTCACTTTCAATTTGAGGATGCATGTCTTTATTCAAATTTGGAAAATTCACAGCTCTTTTCTCTTCAAATACCCTTTATGACTTTCTCTATTCTTTCCTTTTAGCAGTCTTATTTGTTTTTCAGTCTATTCCATATATTTCTCAACACTTGGGTGACCATACAACTTATTGCCTAAACTGGGACATAATTAAGAGTTAAGGGGAGTGCCATGAAAAATTACATCAGGACAACAGATGTAAATTGCAACTTTCCCAGGCCTACTGGGGTGTATGATCTCTTTACTTAACGTTCTTCCACTTTTTATTCCCTATGCTGTGATCTGGATGAATTCACAATAATATTTTCTTATTTATTATTTTCTCCTTGTCTCTGTTCTAAAGTTTACTGCAACTTTTGAATTTTTTATTTCTTTTGTTTTTAGAAGAGTAATTTATTCATACTGTTTACAATGATTATTGCTCAAATAGTCATTATTTTAGCAAGAACTTGCAAATGTTTTCCATTTTATAGGCACAACGCCATTGAGAGGACACAGCCAGCCATGTTTCCCAAAAAGTTACCTTGGATGATTTTTAAAACAACTCTAAGCAAACCTGACTCTAAATGTATTCAATTGCTTATGTAAATGCTTTATATATTACATGTGAGAAAAAGAATGTATCTATTCACTTAGTCCAACATCATTTGTTGCTCTCATTTTATTTTGTTTTTGCTAGAGGACATTTTCCCTTTACCTAGCACTTACTTTTTAAAAAAATTTATTTTTCAATTGCAGTTGACATACAATATTATATTAGCTTCAGGTATACAACATAATGATTATACCTTACAAAGTGATCACCCCGATTAGTCTAGTACCCATCTGACATCACACATAATTACAAAGTTATTGACTATATTCCTTATGCTGTACTTGACATCCCTGTGACTATTTTTATAACTGAAATCTTACCATTGTGACAACATAGATGTGCCTTAATAGTATTATGCTAAGTGAAATATGTCAGAGAAAGACAAGTACCATATAATTTCACTTATACGTGGAATCTAAAAAAATAGAAAAAAATAGAAACAAATTCAGATTCAGGGAACGAAGTGATAATCACCAGATGGGGGAGGCATTAGGAGGATGTGTGAAAAATGTGAAAGGGATTAAGAATTTATTTCAATCAATAGATTTTTAATTTCCAAGATATCTGGTCATTATGCTTTTAATTTACCTGGCTTGTTTCATTAATCTGTTTTTTCATATTTTTTTCTAAAAAAATTAATATAATTTTCATTTTTCTCCTTAAACATTCAAATCATACTTATTCTAAAGTTTTGGTTAAACGGTTCTATAAAATTCCACCTGGAACGAAATTGTTGCAATTGTTGAATTTTGCCTAGATCACTTTCACAGCATGAGAATTCTCCATATGTTTTAAAATTTTGTTCTGCAGCCTCATTTTGAAAGAGATTCCCCCGGCTTCCTTTTTTTTCTTCGTACTTCTCTATCTGGTGGTTTTGAAGCTTTGTTCTCCCAACTTCCTAAATGCTTCCTCCAAATTAGATACTGTGTGGCACTGCAGAACACCTGCTCAACGTCTTAGCAAGGACAGGACATCAGGTCCCAACCTAGGCCAGGGGCATTTGGTGCAGTTCCTCAGGTACAAGGGCAGTTTGGTCATTTGCTTTGAAAGCACTCTACAAAGCCATCACCCAAGGTAGTGGGTGGCTGAAGATTTTCAAATTCCTTTCACCAGGAGCAGCCCCACTTAGTCCCTGTTTTTAAACCTGGATTCAGTCTTCTAATTTTTACAGAACACCTTTAATTTTCCTTTCCTGAATTCCCAGTTGCCACTATCTACTTCAGGACTGGAGCCCAGTGAGGCTGCAGCCTTAGTTCTGTTTAACTCTTTACATTTCTCTTGTTTCTGGTACACAGGGATGCTCAACAGGTTTTGAATCCAGACATGTGTTTTGAATTTTCCCTTTTATATTTTCATATACCTTTGTTATACATGAGATCAGAAGAGGTACATTAACAGCATGAATTGTTCTATTTTGACCAGAGTACATACAATTTTTAAATGAAGAAGTAAATTGTGTTTCTCCTAAGCTAAAACAGGTGATTGTAAAATATCTAGATTTGCTAAATTTGGAGAAAAGTCAGAGACAGATTTTCTTTGTACAAGTCTCTTGAAAGTGTACAATATTTGTAAGTGTACAATAGTGGTAATGGGATGAATAGAACCTTTTATAGATAAGATCATTTAAAGTATCTTTTGCCAAACTGTGATCATTTCTTTTTGAAATTACACCACATAAGAATATTTTCTATGAGCTGAAGCATTTTTTGGTGCTATTTGGTGCTATGACATGGTGACTTGGCTATCTTGAAATTAGAAATATTTTATTCAGCTAAAAAAAGACAAAAGATTAAATTTTCTATGAAAAATAATTATGTAATCTACAAAAGAAAGAAGGGAGGGAGGGAGAGAGGGGGAGGGGAGGGAGAGAGAGAAAGAAGGAAGGAAAAAGAAAGTAAAGCACATTCATTCTGGTGCTTTAAATAGTGTCTGGCCCTTAGTAAATATTTGTGGAAAAAATGAATGGAAAAATATCAGCCTCACACCATTGCTGGTTAACACTATTGCCATTGGAGTAGAGGGAATAGGGTAAGGAGCATATTGTAGATGAGACAAGGATTAGGGGAGCATCAAGGCTCACAGATACAAGGTAACAGATCAGGTGAGAGTGAGAAGTGAAGGATAGACTTGGTGTAATTGTCAGGATGTTTGTTGTTTTATAACCTGGTTGTAAAAACAATGTTTCCTTTGATTTTTGACATTTTTATGTGGTTGTGAGTTTTCTGAGTCACATCACAACCATTATATCAACTCAGCCATGTCTAAATGTCCTGCTTCCCATTTTGAGCCTGTTTTACTGAGCTCTGCTCATCACTCAGATGAGGAGAGACAGGTCACAGTGTGAAGTTATATATAGATATCCTGTACACTGTGAAGGGAACATGTTTGGAGAAAGAGAAGTGCGTGAGTCATCTCTCTGGTGCAGTCCTTGGATTGTGGATGCTAAAGAGAAGGTCCATTGAAGGCTGCATTGGCATGTGTGGTTAGTAGTTTCCAGCAACACAGTTTTACCGATCCTTATCCTACCCAAGCCCAGAGAATAGAAACAAGGGAATAAGGCCATATCTTTAAGGCGTCAGCTAGACAAAATGGCTACAGTTGAGTCACGGTAGCCTCAGCCTAAGCTCTGCTCCCATCCCAGCCCTCATACATCAGAGCATAGGCCCTCCTTTTATAACTTTCTATGTGAAAAGCAAGGACCTCCTCTTTGGACTGCTTGTTCCTGAGATCTACTCCCAAGAAAAGAGCTGTTCAATAACTATCAACTCCACTGCTTTATCATATTAACAGAAACAAAATTTAATGATACATTGACAATATTTTGATAAGCAGATCTCACTTACCATTATAAAGTTTTTTCTGACTCATTGTAAACCTTAAGCCACAACATACTCTGTAGCTGAACATAAATATATTCCCTTCATGAATATATTTTCTTCATAGGTTGACATTTGCTCTCAGTTTATCATTAGCCAAAGACTGTTGATAGTAAACCAAATTTTGAGAAATTTCCTGAATAGCTGAGGAAATTAGTTACAGGAGTTTTAAATGACTCCTACTTCTTAGACTCCCTAGGGGTAGAAATCTATATTACTATGAAGAAGCTAGGCCAAGAACAATCAGAATTAAATACTGTACCAGAAAGACAGGGAGTTATGCACAAATTCTCATTTTTGTTTTGTTGCTATAGCCTTAACATTGAAAAGGGTCACAGTTTCTTCTTTAATTTCCATGTCATTGAAAAGGATTAGCCAGGGTGACTGTTTATTCTTCCCTATGATTCATATATTATCTCAACAGGGAGGAAGAGAACTTAATGTTTAGCCCCTTTTGCACATGCTTTTCCTCACACTGTCTTATTTTATCCTAATATCAATTTCATCTCCCCTTTTCTTAAACAGAAATTACGAAAGAGAGGTAAATAACTTGGAAAACATCATCGGCTTTAAGTGAGAGAGCTAGGACAGAAACTCAGGAAGGCACAGCATAGTGGGTAAGAGAGTAGATGTCGAACTCAGCTCTCAGTTTAGTTACTTAATCGTGTGACTTTTGTCAAGTTGCTCTACCTTCTTGTGCCTCGGTTAACTCGGTTTTAAATTGGAAATAATAATCATACCTACTACTAAGGTTGTTGAGTTGTTTAAGTAAAGCATTCATAGCATATTATGACACATAGACATTTTCATTTGTTATTGTTGGGAATGTAAATTGGTGTTCCCTCTTTGGAAGGCAATTTGATTCGTTTAAATGTGAAGTCTAATATATCAGTATTGGTACAGTTGTTAAAATTTGTGATATAATTGAAAAATATATGGAAAAATTTAAATTCAAAATTTTCAATGTGCATCTCCTTCAACTCAGCAATTCTAAGGAATTTGTCCACCAGCTATACTCACACATGTGCACAAAAGTATTTACACATGATGTCCATTTCAGCACTGTTAATAATAGAAAAGACTGGGAATATAAATAGAAGCACCAATGGGGAACGAGTTAAATAAATTAAGATACATAGAATGCACTGTATGACCTCCAAGATATAGTTAATTGAAAGAAAAGGTGGCACAGGGTATTATTTGTACAATTCTGCCATTTGTATTTAAATGCATGTGTGTGTGTGTACAGTCATGCTCCACATAACGATATTTTGGTGAACAACAGACACCAGCATATAAGGTGGTGGTCCTAAGCGATTATATGGAATTGAAAAATTCCTATTGCCTAGTGACACTGTACCTGTCATAATGTTGTAGTGCAATGCTATGCTATTTTTTTTTTTTTATTAAATTTAGGGAAGCTGAAGTGTACAGTGTTTATGAAGTTTATAGTAGTGTATGGTAATGTCCCACCACTCACTCACTGACACCCAGCGCAACTTCCAGTTCTTCAAGCTCTATTCATGATAGGTACCCTATACCATTTTAAATATTTTTTTGCTGTATTTTTATGACTTTTCCTATGTTTAGGTGTGTTTAGATACATAAATACCATTATGTTACAATTGCCTATGGTATTCAGTACACTAATCTGCTGTACAGGTTTGTAGCCTAGAAGCAATAAGCTGTACTATACCATATAGTCTAGGTGTGTGGTAGGCGACACCATCTAGGTTTGTATAAGTGTACTCTATGATCGCACAATGACAAAATTGCCTAATGATGCATTTCTCAAAACATATCCTCATCATTAAGTGATGCACAACTGTAATACAAATATCAATACTTGTGTGTGCATTAAGTATATCTTAATTTATACACAAGAAACTGTCATTGGTAGCCTTTAGAGAAGGAGGATGGAGACTTTGCTACTGAATCAAGAGAATTACTTTTCATTGTATATTTGTTTTCACTTCATTTTTTATGCAAACAAAACTTTTTCCAATAAAAAGGAATCAATTAAAAACACCGCTATGTTGCATTATTGATCTAAGGAGAATTATTAGCTATTGATATGCAGACTGATTGAGATATCCCCTTAATATTTGTAGGTAGTACTTTTGTGTAATCTGGGGGCTGGTGAGAATCGGGCTGCCCAGTACAGGGAAACTTGCAGCCATTTCCAAGATCCAGAGGACCCCTTTGAATGTGAAAGAAATACTTGGACTCACTACATGTTTGTCAGTAGAACAATTAGGCCTTAATACAAACATATGGAACACATTTTGGTATTTTTATCTCATGACTTGCCTCTCTAAGTCTACTATTTCTTCAGCTCCATCTCTGTATTAGTCAGCTCAGGCTGCCATAATAAAATACCACAGACTGCCTGGCTTAAAAAAACGAGAATTTATTTCTCACAGTTCTGGAGGCTGGGAAGTCCAAGATAAAGGTTCTAGCCTATTCAGTTCCCTGAATTCCCTGGTAAGGGCCCTTTTCCTGACTTGCAGATGGACACCTTCTTACTGTGTCCTCACATAGGGATGGGGGTAGACAGCAAGTTCTCTGTGTCTCTTCTTATAAGAACACTTAATCCCATCATGGGGTCCCAACACTATGACCTCATCTAAACTTAATTACCTATCAAAAACCACATCTCCAAATACCATCACATTAGCGGTTAGCACTTGAAGATATGAATTATTGGGCACAATTCAATCCATAACACATCCCTAATTTTCATTTGAGCTAAAATATTAGTTAAGCTTATTCTTATAAAATGATATTAACTATACCACCAGTTTGTTAGTTTCTAAAATTTATAAAATTTTCTTAGTTGCCATTGAGAATGCCTGCACTCCAGGTCAACTGCCTAGAGTTCATAGTCTTAAACACCCTGTATAAATGGTACATATTGAAAGTGTGGCAGAGAGGTAGTTAAGAAAAATTGCATTGGGTTATGCATCTATTCACTATTCTATATACCCCAAATTCTCATCTTAATGTCATTTCCTCAAAAAGGCCTTCTCTGATACTATTGAAACAAGAGGACACTTCTTCACCCTTTTAACTCTTCTTGATATCAGTGTCAAATTTTTTCTTAGCATCTATCACAATTTGTAATTATTTTATTTTTATATTTTTTATTTTCTAACTCCTCTACCAAAATGTAAGCTCCATGAAGACGAGGACTATGACTATTTTGTTCACAAATGCGAACTAGCACATAGCACAAACACTCATGAAATGTGAACCAATGTCCTTGGATCAAGTCAGATCACAGGAAGGCTATATATACATTTGGACAATAACATATTTGTCATTGCTTTTGCAGAACTCTCTCTCAGTCACTGGCCATGGGTTTTTATCTTAGGTTGTTCTCAAAACCAGTCATGCAAATTTAATTTACCTATTTGATGTGAAGCCAATATTGAGGTTATTACTGATTATGACTTATTTCTTCCAAGGTCACACAGGAGCTTTGTCTCTAACCAGAAAAATTCCATCTCCTAAATATTTGTAGGTAATTATTTCAGATAATGATATTTAATGAATGTTTTACAATTTATCAAGTTTCCCTCTATATCATGGCTAGGTAGAAGCTCCAGTTTTTATGCTCAAACATAATTACACTGTATTGACAAGCATGATTGGCTCTATTTTATGAATCTTTTTGTAAATATCTTCTCCTTTTCTTTTTGAATAATCCATCTTAAATACTTTCTAGATGAAATAAAATATAAGTGCATTAAATTGATAACAATAAATTCCATTTTTTCTATTTATGCTATTTTCCATTTTACTAGGTCTTTACTGCTAAGATTTAAGTCCATGATATATTTTGGTTTTGGCTCAATACTATCGCCATCTGGTCTCTTTCTGTCCTTAATCTTTTCCCTGTTTTTTCCTGTTCCCTCCCACCAAAAAGCTGTCACCAAAGACATCTTTCTTTCCCGCTATACTATTGTTGCTGCCACCTCTTGTATCATGTACTATTCCATGAGATCTTGCAGTGTATCATAAGCAGTTGCTTCTTCCACTTGTATCCAGCTTTGCTGTCACTTCTTTGTCCTATTTACAGCATCCTCTTGGCTTCATCTTCTTTATTTTACACCACCTTTAATGCTCTTGTAACATAAGTTACTAACAATATAAAAACTCATGCAATTTGTTTCTCCTTTAATAATCCTAGAAATCCATTTATTTATAAAAAAAAAATCCTTTAACCCTCAGAATACTCATCTATCACTATCCAATTTTCTGAATTCATAGATTAAATTATAACTATAGCACTTTATTAATGCTACTGGTGAATAGTTCTATGTATCTTAAAGCATTAAAAGTAGTCCCTTAACTTGCTCTGTCCAAACCAAAACTATGATTAAATAATTGTGTGTGTGTGTGTGTGTGTGTGTGTGTGTGTGTGTGTGTGTGTTCCCCAAAGCCTTTTCAGGATGATGTAACATCCTGAAATATTTAGCAGAAAAAGAATTACAATTGAGCACAGTGTTCCGAATTTATTACTTAGTACAGAACATAGCAGCCACTAAATTGAATTGAAAAATGAAACTAAAGGAGATATCATAGGAAAATAAAGTGGATTCTTGTAAAATTAAAGGCACTACTTTTCATATAAATTGTTTAGAACTTGTTTGACTAGGAATGTGGAAGAAAATTGCAAAGTCTCTTTACTTTAGACATTGTTCCATTCACTGACTTGCTTCAACCTGGTAATAAATCAGCTTGGGAACCTTTTACATAAAGAGATATCATTATAAATTAGCTTTTACATTTTATCTTAAGCACTAACATCATAAAATATTTAATCAAGACACTAAAACTGTCAAAGTAGGTGGATAATTTGAGACCTAGTCTTTTAAAAATCCAATTATTTCATGTTGGGATTTTTTTTCTTGTATACAAATTTTCATCTGTGAATTTACCAGA
The DNA here is from genome assembly GCF_000325575.1 of Pteropus alecto. NCBI lineage: Eukaryota > Metazoa > Chordata > Mammalia > Chiroptera > Pteropodidae > Pteropus > Pteropus alecto. The sequence goes on along the minus strand of NW_006494614.1, from coordinate 22,333,821 downwards.
ACTTGCCACAATAGATAATTTGTTCAGAAACTGTAACTATCACAAATGCTTGGCAATTACTGATGGTAATTAAATACTTGGTAAAAACTAACAAGAGCAGACTAAATTTAAAGAAAATAACACACCAAAATGCTTTGTCCTACCTATTCTGTTCTGACACAGAAAGAAAATATTCTCACCATGTGGCTGGGTTTTTTCCTACATTTTTGAAAAGTTATGTGTCTACTTTTCCATATATTTCTTGAATATATCACAAATTTTAACAATAATAATACTTCATATAAAAGACTGAATTTGATCTTTGCCAAACCCTTATTAGGTAGGGAGAGTAGGGAACAGATAAAAAACTGAAACTCTGATGGGTCACAGGGTGCCCCTTCTGTCATGACTTTAAACTTCAGAGGCAGCAAGAGCTCATCTTTCGGCTGCCTCCCAGAGCTCAACTAGTGGCAGGTCCTCATTTTCATTTTCATTGGCTCTTTGACCTACAGGCTGCGCCAGTTATCTGTTGCCTGCCTAAGGTTCTTCCTGCCTTGGTGACTTATTTAGCTGTGTATTCCGACATTGACCTTTCACTCTACTGTTTGCTCTTTGCCTCCATACAAGGGCAGAGGCCATGAGAGCTTCCTGCCATCTGTCTCGGTCCCTCAAGCTATTTGAACTGGGTCAGGTCTGTCAAGTACCTATCCCAGCCTCCAGCTACCACCACAATGAGAGGAAGATCAGACTCCCAGGGGGAACAATAAAGTCCAGGTGATAACTCATGTGAAAGCACTTTTAGAAAATGCCATTAAAATTGTTGAAAATGACAACCATCACAAATTCTTGACTATTATCTGTTATTACCAGACTGGCTACAATGATCAAAAAACAATTATTATGAAGGCAGAACTTTTTAAAACTGAAGTAATAAATTCCCTAGGTATAGTCTTGAAACAATATCTGTTGACTTAATTAGAGAAGAAATGGTTCAAGGTTGAATTCTTTTCTTGGTGGTCTTTTCAAAAGATAATACGTCTGAAAGAATAGGTAGGGAGCAGGTGTGTGATGTCTGAGTCTTAGCTTGCATTTGGCAAAATTCTGACTACAGAGTGAAGCCATTAGAGATGTTGTCAGTGAGATTGATGATAGTATGCATTTTTAAATTGTCCTTGACACATCATATAAAATGCACAATTCAAAAGACACATCATGAATTGTAGCAAAATGTAACACATAATACACCCTTTTTCAGGGGCAAGGATTATATTAGTTGAGTGAGGCACATTTAGATTGGGTTAAGACAGAGTTGGAAATAATTCTACTAAAATGTCACTGTAAACAGTTCACAGAGTCAAGTGAAAAGAGAAGCATGAATGAACTGAGAAGGGGTTATTTAAATAACACATGAACCTCTCCCAGGATATGATTGCCCCTTTCATGTGGAGTGGCGACCTGGTATGTTGGAGAAGGTGGGCCTTGCGGAAACAGGTCTCAAGGGCTCTGAAAAAATAGATCATGGATAATAAACCTGAATCCTGAGTGACAGTCCAGTGTGTTTAACTGAGCTTCTTAATCAGGAATGCATTTGCCTTGTGTACAAGAAGAAACCAGAGGTACATCTTCTTAGATTGGGTCAAGTTCTTCACCTCCACTGCCCCCATTGATAGATAATTTAAAATACTATTTTATATTAAAACAAAAACAGATATACAATGAAGTATAATTTTAAATCCCATAGATTTTTTAGATGAAGAATAAGAATTCAAAGAAATCTTGTGCTTACGTTGATTGGCCACGCATCCAACTAATGACATGCCTCTACCTGCCTTTGACTTGAGGATACTTATATGGACATGCTGGGAAAAAATGGAAAGATACAATAGTCTCTCCTTATCTGCAGGTGATACATTCCAAGATCTTCAATGAATGCCTAAAACCGCAAATACCAAACCCTATATTATAAAGACAATCCCTGACTTACGATTTTTGACTTCACAGTAGTGTGAAAGCGATATACATTCAGTAGAAACTGTACTTCATATTTGATCTTTTCCTGGGCTAGTGATATGCTGTGTAATACTTTTTCGTGATGCTTGCAGTGGAACTGAGCCGCAGCTCTGAGTCAGCTACAAAATTGTGAAGGTAAACAACTAATACTCCACAGTGTATTCATTGTGTTAGATGATTTTGCCTAACTCTAGGCTGATGCAAGTGTTCTGAGCACATTTAAGGTAGGCTAGGATAAGCTATGATGTTTAGTAGGTTAGGTGTATTAAATGCATTTTCATCTTACAATATTTCCATTTATGATGGGTTTATTGGATTGTAACCCCATCGTTAAGTTAAAAAGCATCTGTACTATTTTTTTATTCCTATACATACACGTCTATGATAAAGTTTAATTTATAAATTCAGCACAGTAAGAGATTAACAATTACTACTAATAAAATGGAACAATTATAACAAGCACTGCCATACCATGACAGTCAATCTGATAACTAAGAGGATGACTAAGTGACTAACGTGAATCATTCCTTTGTCTAGTGTATCCACTGTATACAGCACAGATACACTAGACAAAAGAATGATTCATGTCCTGAGTAAGATGGAGCAGATGGCTCAAAATTTCATCACTCTACTCAGAATGGAAAATGATTTATAACTTATGAATTATTTCTGGAATTTTCCATTTAATATTTTCAGACCACAAATGACTGGGTAACTAAAATGATGGAAAGCAAACAATAGATAAGTGGGGGGACTACTGAACCAAAAAGTGTGTATCTAAATATGGAGTCAGAATGGACAAGCAGATCACAACCTCAGGAAGCCTGGAGCAATTCCAGAGACCAAGGCCAAAATCCGTGCAAGGTTGGGTTTTCCTTCCTCATTGACTCCCCTCCTCTTTTCTTTCTACAGATCTAAAACAGAAAATCATTAAGTTTCAGGGTTCAGAGAGTTTTTTTTAGGATCATTAAATCCACTCTTATTACATAAAAATTCTATAATTTTTATGTCTTAAGAAATGGTTTTCAAGTATCTTCTGGAATACTTTCAAAGACAAGAAACTCATTACTTTGTAAGGCAGCTCTTTCTACTTTCCAAGAATGTGAATTTTTTGATATGAACATTGGTTTCTAAGGTCAAATAGTAAGAAGGAAAGTTGGCCTTAGAAATCTATTTATCCTGGCTTCTCATTCAGGAATCTTTTCACAAAACTTTAGTGAAAATACTTGATTATAATTGGTCTAAAGGAAACTGGCTTGGCAGAATTCTGGAACGGAAGTCCTAATTCAAGCCAGAGCTGGCGGGGCGGGGAGGAGTGGGAGGAGGAACAAATGATATCACAGGAAGTTATGAAACCTAATTAAGCGGAGGAATATGTGGAACTATGGACTACCTCCAATACTTGGACAGGAAGTTTTTACTCCACTTTTGAGTCACAGAGCTTGTTTACTGAAGAATATTTCCTCCCCTGTGCCTTATCCTTTTCTCCTAGGTTCCAGAGTTTAAAGTTGGCCCAGACATACACCATTATCTCAAGAGAAAAAATTTTTTTAAAGTTATTGTCCTATTTTTGAATCAATAAAATTAAAGAATCTATAACAAACCATAGGCAATTCTAGAATTCTATAAAAATATTTACAAAAAAATTCTACCAAAAAAAAAATTCACGATTCAATAATTATCCTCAATTGTAGAGTGTCAACTGCATGTCACTTTCAAAAAAAAAAAAAAATCTTAGAACATTATTTTGAAGTGATAAAAGCATTTTACCTGGTATTAAGCAATTGATTCTTGTCTCATATCAAGTGCAGAACTTCTCTAAAGATTTTATTTGTATTTTGTACATTCTTTTCACACTATGGTAGGATATCATCACCCCCTCTCTTAAATGCCATATTAACTGAAAATCTATAAAAAGAATATGATATATATGGACGCTAACCATATTTGGGGATCCACAGCCTGATGTCTGGCTCTTGCTCACCAGTCACTAAAGTGAAGGCTTATAGTAGATGTCCCTGGTCTACCAATGTGCATGAAGTTCTCAGTCAAACTCTTCTCATTAGAGAGACCTATGAAGAAGATCATCCTATTCACACAATGACGACGAAACTCTAGTGATCCAAACCTTTTTTAAGTATGACTGGACATCCAAGGATAATGAGGCATGTGAGAAATACCAGTAGCATTAAAAAGAATAAGCAAACAGAAAAACATAAGCATATAGAAAAACTGTGTAGAAATAATAATCTGAGCTTTAAATTATTCCAATTTTACATATAAGTTCAATCATTATAACAGCCATACAAGGTAGATACTATATTACCCCATTTTATAGATTAAGAAATTAAGGAATAGTTCACCCCTCCTCTTCCTCTGGTGCATTCACAAGCCCAGTCGAACATGTAGGGAACCATAAACTGGTTCTTCAGTGCCTCCTGCACAAATTCCTAGGCCTGCCTGCCCACAGTGGCCTCAGCAATTGTATAAGAGTAGATGGCCACCCTCACAGCAGTTGTGGCACACAATAACAGCAGTTGTGGCACACAATAACGGCCAATTTTTTAGTTCAGATGGAATTCAACCTTTTCAGCTTCAAAATTAGAAGTAGAAAGCCAGCTAATCGGACTAAAAAAGCAAAGATCTCATATAGCAGAAAAATTTTTCAATCAAATTACTAATGGAAAAAAGACAAACCCAGTCATTTCTTCATAAAAAAAAATCTTCAGAATTGAGCATGGTGTGGTGGAAGAACTGGAAAATAAATTATAAGCAGGAAAATAGAAAGGACAAAAAATCCAGCAACAATTAGCCAAAATACATAATAATGAAAAAAGATTTCAGTATCAGTTAAAAGAAGTGACATGCCTGATTTTGTTAAAAAGCTCAGAGAAAGTACAATGAACACTTTAAAATAATAAGATAGCTTAATAAAGAAGAGAAAACAACTAATAATGAATTGAGTACCATATCCAGAAATATTGACACATGGGCTTTCAGTCACTCAGAAACACCAACAGCTCTCAGAATAATGTCAAGCAAAGTTCCTGTAGACAAAGTGCCATCATGTACTTTTCCAGAGAAAGTAGCAGATTCTGAAAACTTCTTTCAACAAATGAGGGTAACAAGGATGCTGAACAGTCATGATCACCAGAATTTTGTAAAAGTGAGAAACAAAGAGAAGTCAAGATACATTCTAGAGCAGTATCTTGGAAGAACACAGGATGAAGTGAAACAGTGTGAGAAACCATGTAAAAATTTTTGACTCTAGAACAAAAGAAGTGTATTCAGAATCAGAAAACTAAATGCAGCAAAAAAGGAGAAAATTTTCAAGTTAAAGACAGAAGATATACCTATGCTTCTTCATAATAAACAAGAAGATGATTAAAAGTAAAAAGGAACAAAGAAGAAAAAGAAATTGACAATTGAAGCTTGCAAAAAAAACCCCAGAAAAGTATATAAGTGTCAATGAAATGTTTCTCATATTTAAAGGAAGTTAAAAAAAGAGGAAGAGAAAGAACACTTAGCAGAAAGAGTACCAATGCCAGTTTAAACTAAAACTACAATTAGAAAGTTATACACAAAAGAAGAAAAAACAAGAACTTCTGAGGCTTGAAAAGATTAGGGAAAAGGCAGAAAAAAGGAAACTGCTGCTAATAAGGTTTCAAGAAAGATTTCTATAAACTTGGATTGAAAATTCTAGCTAGACGGGCAAAGGAATGTGAAAAGGCAGAAAAAATAAAGACTAGAAAATTTTAAAGAAAAGAGTGAAAACATGTTGGTAGAGATCCCTGTAAGTTTTATAAACTTACCAAAATTTGGAAAGAATGGGACCTGGAGGCATAAAGAATAGAGAATACGAGATAATGAAATTGGTAAATAACATTCAGTTATTCTGGGAAATATAGTCACTAACCATGTTTTTTAAATATCACTAACCTAACCAATTATTATATTATATACGAATTGACAAGTATTAAGTTCCATAGTGACATTGACATTAGTATTTCTTATTTATACTAAAATAGCATTTAGTTTCTATGTTGGCCTATTATTGATGTAAAAGCTATTTAAAGAAGTTCATGTTACAAACATTTTCATTTAATGCATAGGACATTTAAAAGATATATATTTTTAACAGCACAATGAAATTAACTGGGACAATTTTAGAGTGACATTTTTTAAATCAAAAATTTGCAACTCTTAGAACTTGGTGGTAAGTTAGCTTGAGTAACAGAAATGTGAAGTTTTCTATTAGAGTTATAAATAAGTTAATACTTTTTCTAAATTTAACAAACTGATAGTTTGACAATTCCTGCATTTTTGTATTTGTAAAAAATAAATAAATAAAAAGGAAAACGAAAATGAAAAAGAAACTAAAACACGGACAAGTTCCCCAAGAATACAAAGTCATAACAGAGTTGATATTCAAACCCAGGTTTTAGGTTCTAGAGTCCATCCACTATGTAGACTGTCTCCCATAGCAGAAAACTTAAAAATCTAACTAATATTCTCATGGATATTAAGAAAGTTTTATAGACTTAAAACAAGGACAAGATCTTCCGAGAAAGGAATAGAGACCAAGAAAGAGCTCTTAAAGTTTAAAAGCTTGAATGAGCAAAATAAAATAGAAGGACCATAAAACAATTTCTCAAAGCTACCAAAATAATAGTTCTATGAGATTCAGTTTATGGACCACTTCGGATATGCAGTATCTGAACATAGCAGTGACTGGTGTTGTTCCAGTGGTTATGGGATCAGGGCGTTGCCCGTGCTACTACAAAGGAGTCTGCTGTGATAGCTACCTTTGGTGCCTCCAGTCATCTAAGGATACAGGCTGACAGCACCTTGACTCCTACCCCAGGGATTCCTTTTTGTTGCCGAGGAACTTGTTGGCACCAATAAATATACAATCTGCAATTGTGGGAGAGTTACCCCCACGGAACAATCCTTGACTAAAAAGATATGGGACTGGGTAAATACACTCTTTTCCTTCAGAAGAACTGTGTGGAGTTGTGCAGCTTTAATTTTCCTTTCTGAAGATATCCTGTAGGCCCTAGCAATCAGCTTTTCATGAAGCTGTGGCATTCCTTGCCTCCCACCCGTTTTCTCTCACTCCTTGTCTGGTGTTAACTTACACTTCCCAGTAGGAAGCGTTTACCTCAGTGCTGTTTTCTAGGCAATCCAGTCCAAGACACTAGACTTCAGTGACTGAAGAGTCAGCCCTGAGCAGCTGCAGCGACGGTCACTCTTTGCAGAAGCTTGATCTCACGGGATCTCATGGGATCTCGCGAGATCTCTCAGAATAGTGGGCGTTCTTATGGGGCAGGCTAAGGGATTCCTGGAATGAGAAACACATGGATGCTCCAGGGTGCCGGAGGCCCCTATCTACGTCCTCCATAGGAAGTCTGGCTCACAGCGCCTGTCAGGCAAACTGCAATGCTCATAGATGCCTTAGGCTCCCTCCCACCACTCAGACTAACAATGCAGCAGTGCCTAGCCCCAGGGCATGGCCAGGTCCTGTGGAATGGGCTCTGGCCCAACCACAGCAAGGGAGGGACTGCCCGAGCCTGCAAATCTACTGGATGGCTCATCAAGTCCTTAGAAAATGAATGAAAAAGACCGTTCCTTAGATGTATCAGCATGAAATTTGAAAGTACCAAATAAATGATTGTAAGAGCTTAAACTGGAAAAAAGTACTATGTCATATACAGAGAAACAAGAATCAGTCTGGCATGAGGAAACCTGGAGCCTAGAAGACCTGGAGCAATACCTTCAAAGATTACAATCAACCAAACTCTCAGCCAGGGTCGAAATCAAAACAAAACAAAAAATTTAGACATGCAAAGAAAAAGATAATTTACCCCATACACACCTTTTAAAATGAAATTATTTGAATGTGTACTCTAGGGAGAAAAAAGCATGTCCAAGAAAAAAGAAGACAGACTCAGAAGGGCAAAAAAGAGAAGTTCTAGGATAATAGATATTGCAAAAAACTAAAGACAAAGCTGGCCAGATTGGAACAAGAAGGTAGAGGTCTGGGGAAAAAGGGAACTACATGGACACTAAAATGAAGAGTCTGAAAATGGGAGGAAGATGATCAAGGCAAATGATGCAAGAAATTAAGAAAGCAATTTGAAATTTGAGATGAATATATGTAAGAAAGTCATTTAGAAATAAAAGAAATTACAATGTTGCATAATTTTAAATAATTGGAAGAGTGTAAGAAACATTAATCCATAAACCTTGATGCTTGAAATTGTCTGGCAGTGGCAAAAGATCATGAAATTGGAGGCAGAAGTATAATTCCAGCCCACTATTTGGCTCGACAGTGAACAATATTTACACAGTAATAGTAATATAATGCTGTTTATTTGTCTCTTTTTTTTTAAGCACGAATCTACATATGAAGCAAGAGATATTGGTTATAGTGGAAGGGTAAACATGTAATGATAAAGTCCAAGGGTAAAAACGGAATGACAAAGCACAAGATAGGAATGGGAGAAGAGGAAAGAGAGGATTATTTATATTCTTATCTTACGGAATGGGGAGTTAAGAAATACTGTTGAGATGGATTAAAAAAAATAGAGATTTAATTCCTATTATTTAAAATTACAACGATAACCAATTAAAAATGATAAAAATGAGAGATACCAAGAGGTCTAATTGAAGGAGATAAAGTGTTAAGTGAGCCTTATTCTCACCTTTCACATTGGGAAATCAGTTGATGTCTATATATGATAAATCATGAAACAGAAGAACAGTAATACCATTTAGAGTCATGGAGATAACCAACATAAATCAAGAGGGTGCTTCTGAGTGCTTCTGACCCTGGGGGAGGAAGAGTTGCACAAGAGAAAATGGAATTTTCTTCATAAACTCTCTGAAGTCCTTTGTTTCATGTGCATGTCTCACTTTTATAAAAATAAATACAAAATTATTTTAAAAGCCATCAGTATACAGATGACAAATTAAGCCACAAGAATCAATTAAATTACTTTGAGCTAGAGTGCAATGAAAAGTGAAGAGGTATAGCACAAAATCCCAAAGCATATCAAAAGTTAAAAGGAATACTGGGCAGTAAGGACACAGGAAAGGCACTAAAAGGAAGGCAGGAAAGCCAAAGAGGAGGGTGTTGTGACAAAGAAGCCACAGGGAGGGTGAGCTCAACTGTATCAAATGCATCTGAAGTGAAGCAAGACAAGGACCTGCAATGTCCATTGGATCTGGTGACATGGAGAAGATTGATGGGAGCTGCAGCTAGAGAAAATTGTGTTGACAAGGAAGGGGAGGAACAGTGGCAACAGGTTTAGGTAATGCCGAAGTTGGGAGTGAAAGAGTACAAGGGGAGCCACCAAACAGAAACACTGAAGCAAAGGACCACTTTGTGGATGTCAAATATAGAGAGAAAATGACATGTTCAAATGTTGATGGGAAGGTGGCAGAGGAGAGGGAAAGGTCAAAGACTGAAAGATATGGGAGGGTGAACTCCAGGGACCAGAGGAGTTCCACTGAAAAGGGCACTTCCTCTTCTGCAGCAGAGGAAGGAGAGGAAAGATGATGTAATTACAGTTAGATGTGCAGGAAGACCGGCAGGAATTTGGGCAAGTTCCTATCTGACAGTCTCTGTGACAGAAGAGGCCTGCCCTGTGTCTGCCAAAAGAGAACAAGTGAGCAGACTAGAATTTGGTTTATTGTGTAATTTTTTAAGCACTCAGCAATCCAGGGCAGAGACAAGGCAAGTCGAGAGCTAGATTCATCCAAGATTGGGGTTTTGCCAGGTGAGTGTAGAAGGTGAATAGATGTTTTCTTGGAGCACAAGGGGAGGAAGGCAGAGGTAGGCCAATTAACAAAAAAGGCTAATTTGTCAAAAGCTAATTCTGCAAATTGTGAAAAGAATTTTAATTATGTAACAAAACATTTTTTATGATCACTATGCTATACAACTGAAACTGGTATATTATTGCATGCCAACTATAATTGAAAAAAAATCTATGCTATACACCTGAAACTGGTATATTATTGCATGCCAACTATAATTGAAAAAAAATCTCATCGAATTGTACAATGTAAATACAATTGTATTATTTTCAATAAAGATGGAAAAAAACACATTTTTTAATGCAAAGCAGGTGACAAGAGGGTTGAAAGGTACAGTTCAAATAACTAGCCCAACACAAATTATGTTTATATTCAGAATTTATTATCCTAACTTGGGCTGGAGGAAAGCCTTGAGTGTCCCCCTTCTAAAGCTGCGACGATTGAGGATTTCAGAATGCAAGGAGTCTACTACTTAAACTCCGTCTTACTGTATGATAAAGAAGCATCCTAGAGAAATAGGCCTAGACAACAAATGTGTGGGCCCACTTGGTGACAAATCCTCAAGTTTAGATGCCATTGAGGGCAGAGAAACATTTGATTGCAAATTGCTACGAAACTATTCCATCCTGATGGGAAAGATGCATGAGAATGTGGATTATTCTGGAAAAGCGCTTGAGATTCCTGGAGGCAGGGTGTAATCAACTGGGCATTGTGCTTCCTTTTCTTTGGCTCCGCATAGCTTTTCTGGAATGGCATTTTGGCAGCTCAGGTTTCTTCCACAGGCATCTGTGGGATTTAGAAGATATTGCTGGCTCAGGAGAGCCCTTCCAAGTGATGGTGAACTTTGGCTCAAAGTCACTATCATTTTGCAATGACTCCACAAGCTGCTTTTGACTCAGGTCCTCTAAGAAGGCTCGGCAGTTAGGCTTCTGTGGCATGAAAACAAAGAGCTACCCCTATTGGGGCATATTGGAAGGACATTTCTGAAGGAGATCAAGATCTGTAGTGGTGGCCGCTGCTGCCATACACCCCACAAGATAGATCTGACCAGTCTATTATTAGAGACTAATTTCAGTCTCTTCTCTTTGCTGTTGCTGTCTTCAAGCTCAGAGCAGCATTTAGCAATACACAGATACATGCTTTTTGTATTGGAGGTGAGGCTGAGAGAAGGAAAATGGGGACTGTGTCTGAGTAACCATGACAGAATTCCCAGAGGACAGTGTGTGTGACAGCGTTAATTTTGTGTTTGGTGGATATTAGGATGATTGCTTGGTTATGGACTATGTCATTGCTCCTTTGCACTTTCAAGAACATACGGAGGTACACATTCCTTTGTTTGCTCTTTGTTCACTTACTCATTTGAACATTCGTTTAGAATTTTTATGTGCCATTCACTGTGCTAGAAACCAGAGATGAAAAACCTAATAAAGACAAGATCAATATTCACGAGGACCCAGGTTCTATTTCCTTTCTTCTGAGCCCCCACAGTACTTAACCTGGGTCTTCTTTGAGACTTTTATCTCCTTTACTTGGAATTATTTGTTTAAATGTTATCTCTTCCCATAGGCTTTTGCAAAAATAGCTGTGCCATTTTGACCTGCTGATATATTTTCCCTTTTACCTCATATAGAACTTAAAAAACCTAGAATTAGTCACCACATATAAAATTTAGAAATCCAAATCAGAAATTCAGATTTCTGACTTCTCTTAAAATGACAGAAGATCTGCAACATTGGGTGCAATTTCCCACATCTGGAGCTAAAATGTGGCTGCCCCTTTCATTAGAGCATGCACGTTCTAGGACACCCAGACCCCATCCAATGGTTTGCCCACCTGTAATGACTTTTTTTTTTTTTTGCCACCCGAAATCTTGAGATTAGTCAGGAAAATATCATTGTTGATGAAATGTGAATCGGTAAGAATTTGGACTGCTCTAAGTGATGACTGGGACAAAAAGTAAGAAGGAAAGAACATGAAAAAGATAGTATAAAGGAAGGATTTTCAAGATTTAGTGACCAATCCAGTATGGCTTGAGAGAAATAGGAATTGTGATCCTAGTGGCCAGAGGAGTGATGATGTTTCTAATAAACATGCTTGATAGCCGTTGAGGTGCCCTTTACTAGATGGTGCATATATCTTCCAGCTGCTTTGAGCGTTGGATGGTAATTACTCACAGTTGCCCCCTTCTCCAGAAAGAATGGGTGGGTAAACATCGAGAAGTTCCCCATACGGTTCTCTGGGAGACAGCAGTCTATAGTCAATGATTAATTGACATGGACACACAAAAGACAATCCTTCCTGCCTCAAGTGAGATCAACTCTGGTCCAATTCATGCTCCAGGTCTCCCCATAGACTAGGCTGAAACTAGACTTTAGCTGGGACCACAGCCTCATTTAACTTCTTTGTCTTTTGTGTCTTGCTGACCTTACTTCTTTAATCCTGAGAGTGTTCTCTCAATAAATTATGAACACCAGAATCTCAATACATAATGTACTTCTTGGGAACCTATCCTTACAGTACTTATAACAAATTATGTCATTTAAAACTTGGGAAATGACTAAAGTGGGAGAGAGAGGATCTGGAAGCTTCTTCCTGTAAGGATTCTTTTATAATCGTGGTTTTATCTTTACCTCAAGAGCACAGGGCCTGGCATATACAAAGTGTATGGCAAATTTTATTTTGTCAAATTAATTTAAGTTGGAGTCTTTTAAGTTGGAGAAAACAGCAGGACATCCAATGTGAGATATGGAACATGGGCACAGGAAATTGGTTGTGGTCAGATATTCAGGTATTTCACAGGGAAAGAAACAATTCAAGAAAGAGGCAGTAATTAGTGTCAAGTGCAAATAAAAGGTTGATGCTTTCGATGTAAAGCAGCCAGCATTTGTCTTTACCTCAATTAGGTACATAACTCCAATTAGTCTAGATCAATGATTTACAATCCTTCAGTAATGTTAAGCAAAATTCCAATTAGTGAGTTTTGATCATTCCTAGTAAGTAGGTCTAGTGGAAAAGATTAACATTCGACTAGGAAAGAATTTATGGATTTTGTTTATGTCTTTTGTATTCTATTGTCAAAACAATTGAATGAGCCACCTGAGATTCTTTTAGAAGAGAGTAAATAAAATACTGCAATCAAGTGTTTATTGAGATTTATGCCCATCTCTCCTCATTAAATCCATTATATTAAAAAAATAGAAATAAAAAAACAAAAACATTCAGATATTTCAAAGGTCACAGTAGTTATCTTTTTAAGTACAGGTTTTCAGTATCCCAAATAAGATGGTTATGAACACTTTAAATCTTGGTTGTCTAATTCATTTCATAAACTATAATTATAGCTCTTTATATCATGCTAAATAATTCCTCCTTTACTGGATGTTTATACCTTTCAAATATTTATAGACTGTCATCATTCCTTAGTCATGTCTTTGCAAATTTACACATATTTTGTTCTTGTAATATTTTTCATGTTAATTTCCTCAATACTAAGCTGCTTTTCTTAGTTCTCCATTCCGTTTCTCTCCATTTTTTTTATATAGTGCTAATCAAAGGTAAATGAGATATTTTGGGTGCAATTTATACCAAGATTGTTTGAGAGGTTTGAGGTTTAAAATGTCCTCACCTGGATTAGAGCTCCTCATTTATATATAGCTCAGAATAGTGCTGATTTTATTGGTGTTTTTACCATTTTACTTTGAAAATTCATAACCAATTTCCCATATAATGGCATTCAAAAATTTCTATGCCATTACTGTTTCTTCACTGATCATGGAATATGCAGAAATTAAATGAGTTCAGAATATATTTCTGTAATTCATTTCTTATTATGCAATATTGAATCACATTTCCAGCTTTTTTATATCCATAAACTATTATTATTTCTCAGTGTCCTTCCAAGTCAGTAATATCTGAAAACAAAAATAAATTATTTTCACTCTAGATCGTTCAAAGAGATATTAAATTCTTTCTTGCAACAGTATTTTTAGTCTTTCAACATAATTATTTCTTTCCAACAACATTTCAGTTGACTTGGCTATGTCATTATTATTACAATTTATTAAAACAATTCTTTTTGCTTATTATGTCTTGGGCATCACACTGGTAGGATACTATACATACACTCTAAGTGCAATAGATATTTAAAATAGTATGAAATGCTCAATGTTTGCTTCCTCGAGTAACGTCATCCCTCAATAACCATTTCTTTTATTTATAGACTTAATGTTTTAAAACATTTCATTATCCCCTTTTAGTTTAAAAGCCTCATATGACTTCCAAGTGCCATAAGGGTAATAATGTGGATCTGGCCTCTGACAGTTCCACTCAATCTGACCCTACTCCGCTGTTCTGGTCTCAGCTCTTTTCACTCAGCGCCATCCATGAGCCCTAAGCTCCACTGCATATGATTAATTGTCTGCGAAGCCTTGGGAAGGATTCCCACAGAATTAATCGTTCCCTCCTCCCAGCAGTTGTTGCCTTAATTTGCACCTCTACAATAGAGCTTGTTTCACTCAAAGCTTTACTGCTATTTGTATACATCCTTATTCTCCACACATCATCATGTAAGCTTGTTTTTCCCCTGCCCAGTGCCTCTCAGGAGAAGTACTAAATAAATAACTGTTGAATAGTGACAACTCCAGATTTTCTACTTAGGGTTTTAGGTGATGTCCAGTTGAAGAAAGAGTGGGAAACTAGGAGGCCTGTCTGGAAGCTGCATTGGCAGAGTGAGCAGGTGGCACCTAGATTGCTCCTTTGGGGGTGGCTCTGAGTGGCTCAATAGAGAGCATGGGGAAATACAGGCCTTTGTGCACACCTTGGTATTGGAAGCAATTGGGGAGGAGGAAATTGAGAATAATCACACTCAGAATGGTGAAATGACTTGTAGAAGCCACCCTCTGATTGATTGGATCAGACTCCTGGACTCTTTTTTACACTCATGGTTTTGTTCCTAGAATCTATTATTCTATTCTGCTCTGGGTGTTTTTCTTAATGTTTACTTCTTGACTCATGTTAGCATCAGACGGAGCAGATAATGTTTTTCTACCTCTATGCAATTTGTTTGGAAGATGGAATTATCTTTTCCCACTCTGACCCCATATTAATCAGTGTCCAGTCAGGAAAATAGTAACCACTCTAGATATTTCAAACAGAGGGGATTTTATACAGGGAATTGATTTCGACAGCGTTGGAAGGCCTGGTGGAGCAAAAGGCAGGAGGTAGGGTAATGAAGAGTCAGTGACTACAGGAAATCACTACAAGTCTTGGGTGGAGGAAAACAAGGAAAGAGGCAGTGTTGCCAGACCCAGGAGGAAGCTCACAGCGGACGCTATGGGAAGCCAGAAGCCATGCCGCTGCCAAATTCATTATCATCACTGCTGCAGTTGCAGAAGGCCATGAAGGGCACAGCTGGTTGGCTTTGTGGATACTTTTTTTTGCTGCTGGAACTATGTACAGTTCTAGAGCTACAGCCACTAGCCACAGTACAGAAGATCAGATAGTCACTGAAGCCTGAGGCTACTCACTACTAAGAGAAACAGAATTTTTTAAAAAATAAAATAACTTTTTACTTTTTCTTTCAGCTTTCTAATCTTCTGCCAGTGCCTGTTTTTGCCAATTCAGAAATCATCTGGCTGAGAAATCTAGGAAATTTAATTTACAGCGTTTTAGTCCTAAAATATGGAAAGATAGGAAGGGAATTAAGAGAAAAATGAGCAAATGTATGTTACACACCACTATCCCACCAAATCTTTGGCATAATTCCAATTCTCTATTTTTCCACCCATGAAATAATGATAGCAGTTTAAGTTTAAATATCATTGTAACTTAAATCCTATAACCTGGTAAAAATAGTTTTAGCATATACAAAATTTCTTTAGATCAGTATTTTCTACAATGTATTCTACAGAATACATCCTGAAGAAAGATCTATCAGTCACATGAATTTGAGAAACTCTGAACTTTACAGCCCCCTCTTGGAATTTCACACTTTATATCAGCACCTTAAAGCTCTAAGAAATTCATCACTCTTAATAGGATTTGACATTTTTGACTTTGTAGTTGGTATGCATTAGTTTAAAAAAATGGTCACAATATCTGTCACCTGGAGTTTATGAGAAAGAGGCAGGGAATAAAGTAAGTAGAGAAGTGTGTGTGTGTGTGCGTGTGTGTGTGTGTGTGTGTGTGTGTGTGTGTGTGTAGTTTAGATAAGTGTTATAAATGATAGAAAATATTATAAAGGGGGATGGACATAATTAGATAGCATGGTCAGGGTCAGACTTTGAGGAAGTGACATTTAAGCTGAGAATTCAGCAGAGGCAAGCAGTCATACACAGAATACTCTAACACAGGGCCACTGAGGAGCCCACGGATCATCCCCATCAGCAAATTGTTCTTGAACCCTAATGAGATCTGTATAGAAATTAAAAATAAGCTTTCGAAACATTTTAGTAATTTGATAGATTACCTTTATGTCTGTTAAATCTAAAAATAAAACATATTTCCTTAAAAATTTTTTCTAGTAGTTGATTTTTACTCTACTTTAGAAGGTATAATTTCATGACAGATTAAAGAAAAGATCTGATTGATCCTTTACTGCAGGTAATTTGAGAAGCTCTGCTCTATCAGAAGTAAACTGCAGTTGCAAAGGCTCTAAAGAAGGAAAGAGGTGGCTGAGGTTGAGGAGGCTTATGACTGGAAATGTAACTGTGTGCAGAGCTTTGAAGAAAAAAATAAAGTGACTGATTTTATTTTAAGTACAATGGAGAACTACTGAAGACTTTTAAACAATTTAAAGAGATGCATAATATGATTTAGATTTTTGAAATAATCATTCTAACTGCTTTATGAAGAACAAATTGAAATAGAGTGTAAAACAGGATGATCAGCTCAGAAAAGTTCAGAAATTTTGGATAGAGATGGGGATGGCTAGACTACGGCCATGATGGACAGGAGTGGATTAACTAGGGAAGAATTGGAAGAGATATGGCACACCACTCCTCAATAAATTGGAGGCAAATGGGGAGAAGGGGATTGGAATGGGGAAACAGGAAGATGTCAGAGTTTCTCTGAGATGTTAAGTCTGGATAGATACATTCAGGAATCATCAGTATTTAGTTTTCATAGTCATAAGAACTAGATGATATTGAAGAGAATGAAAAGGAAAGAGTTGAGGGCCCAAGATTGAACCCTAGAGATTATCTTTGGACTTTCGAAGGCTCTGTGGAGTCCAACTTGAAGAGAACTAATTACTTCAAGGGCATATCGATTCCTAGACATTCAGATTTGTGTTTAGATATCTCTAACATTAAATTCCATTCAGTAAATTTGCTGAACACCTAAAAGCAAAACAAGACCTTTAAGAGCTTGCTATCTGGAAGGACATCTAAGACATGTACAAAGGTACAAGACAAATCTGATAAGTGCTATAAGAGAATTGTAAATCAAAATGGGAATCTGCAAAGGGAAAAGTGGAACGTTTCATGGAGGAGGTGGCATTGAGCTGGTCTTAAAGGAGGTGCCTAAATTTGAATCGACAAAAAAATAGATTCTATATATACATATATATTAACCTCATGCACACATATTTATATTTACTTCTATAACTTTATAGGTACATATAACTAAATATTAAAAATAATGTATGTATTCAAAACTATATATACTAAAAAACTGAGTTCATGGTTCCAATCCAATTTCAGTCCAATACTATATAATTTATTCTTTCTCTCACAGCTAGAAACCTAGTTTTCAGTTTATAGTATATTTACCTTTTTGTTCAATCTTAGTGTATACAAGTAAGTTCACAATTGCTAACTCATATATCTGTGAAAAACACATTTACTAACTAGAATATAGTATATCTGTACAATAACTTTTGTAATTCTCCTTGGTAGTATTTGATCAAAATACTACCTTCTAAAGTTATTTAGGTTAGTTATTTTCTTCTCTACCTGTGTTAGTGTGGTAATGTTATTCATAGCTTAGGTTAATAACATTTGTTAGAGTTTGTATTCCATTTTGGAATACCCCTACACCGTGGTATATTTTTGTTTACTTTATGTAGAGTAAATTTCACTTGTTTAGGTATAATTTTTTGGGTTTAACAACAGTTTAGATCAATGTATCCACCATCACAATCATGATACGGAGTAGTTCTATCATCCTCAAAGTTCCTTTTTCCTGACCTTTTATAGACAACCACTCTCCCTATCTCCAATCCCTGGCAATCATTCATATATTTTCTGTCTCTACATGAGTCATTTTCAGAAAGTTTTATAAATAAAATCATATAATATATGGCCTTTGGATCTGGTTACTTTCACTTTGCAAAATATATTTGAGATTCTTCAATGTAGTTGCAAGAGTCAATAGTTCATTCCTTATTATTACTGAATAGTATTCCATTGTGTAGATGTGCCATGCTTTGTTCATGTATTCACGGACTAAAAAATATTCGGGTTGTTTCCAGTTGGGGTGACTCAGGATAGAGCTATGATAAACATTCATGTATAGTTTTTGTGTGAACACGAGTTTTCAATTCTCTTGGGTAACTTTTAATTTTTTTATTCTTTGTGTTTCAGTTTAGGTCATTTCTATTGACCAATCTTCAAGTTCACTGATTCTTTGTTAAGTCTACTGATAACTACTGAAGGCATTCTTCACCTCTGTTACTGTGGTTTTCATTTCCTACATTTCAATTTGATTGATACTTTCTTATAGTTTTCATCTCTTTGCTGAAATTACCCATCTGATCCTGCATGTTGTTTTCTTTTTTTACTAGAACTTTATTACATTACTCATAGTTATTTTAAATTCCCTGTCAGGTAGTTCCAACATTTCTGTCATATCTGAGTCTGGTTCTGTCTACTGCTTTATTTTTTGACAATGTGTTGTTTTTTCTCACCTTTTCATGTGCCTTGTAATTTTTTGTTGAAAGCCAGACACCTTGTTTAGGACAGTAGAGATGAGGAAAATAGATTTTATGCCTGGAAATGTATATACCTGTTTTCTTGCTAGAATTTTAGTGTGCAAAATGAGTTAGGAAATGGTCTGCGTTTGAGATTCCCTTCCTCAGCTACAGTGGTTACTCTCGGTTCACACAGCTTTAGTGACTCCTTGTGTTTCAGTTGGGGCTGGTTTGCTGGTAGTTTGTTCTCAGTGTCCACCTCACCCTCAGCATTAGGTCTTCTCTTTGCACTGCACCTCAAAGAGAGTCTGACTCCTCGTTCTTGGCCCTCTTCCAGAAATATGCCACCATCATCTGTTTCTCAGTTTGTGAGCCTGACGCTGAGGAGAGGGAGAGGGAGTGCTCTGTTATTAAGCCTCGGTGTTAGGCAGGCACTGTGTCTGGGGGGTGCAGTCTTCCTTGTACTTTTGTCCCTTACTCACCTGTAGTTGTGGGACCAAAAGGTATTTTTAGAGCCTGCCGAGAGTTAGGTGGACCACCTCCTCCCAGTGTTCAGGGACTTTCCCAGTTTTAGCATTGAAAGTCCTATGTCTATCCTAGGCAAACTAGAACTATGGTGGAAGGATTATTTTCTGTTCCCTTCTTTAGCTACAAGAAGTTTTCACCAGTGTCCTCAGGGTGACAGTGTTTGTTATCCTCCTCCGCAATAGCCTAAGGCTTTTGTCCTTAGGTGAGATACAGGAGAAAGGTCTTAGGGAGTTTCTTACTCCTTTGACAGAGGCTGCTAATTGGCTTTTCAGGCCTCCAAGATCAAGGATGCTTTCTCAGTGTTTTCTAGGTGGGGTTCATGGAGAAGAGCCTGAAAAAGGATGCAAACACTCCCAGACCTGCAGCTCTCTGACACAATTAACCTTTACCAAATTTGTTAACTATTCTGGCTGAGTTCTTCTACAACTTGAGTCTCATTGTGTCTGCTCCAGGTAAGCAAGAAGCCACATCTTGTCTCTTTCTGAAGATTCCTGTCTTTCTTTAGATTTTGGGCTAGTGGTTATTCTGTGACCTCTGCTCTCTGATGGGTTCAAAAAAGTGATAAACTTGACAGTTATTTTGATGAGTGATGAATAAGTGACATTCCTTTAAGCTCTCTATATCCCTGAGCCAAATCTTTGATTTTTAACATTTTTACTAAAAAAGAAAATTTCAATCACATGCACACAACACACACACACACACACACACACACACACACCACATACTCTATACATTCAGCTCATAGCTGCCCTGGATTGGTGTGTATACTCAAAATTGGCCTGTACTAGTTGAGTGTCCAGCTTACAGAGGATGAGTTATGTTGCAGTTTCAATGGACTATTCTGAAAATGTGTCATTTGCATGTCTCCTTTAAATGTAGTCCAGGGATATTGTGGAAGTTTTTTTGGCATCTAGAATGTCAGCCACCATATCGCCATTCTATCTCCTTGTCTATTAGGCTTTCTCTTTTCTTCATAAATTGGATCTGTATTGTTTACTTAGCTTTATTTTTGCTGCAGTAGATTCATTCAAATGTATTCAATATGTACATATTGAATGTCTTTCAGAAAGTAAGGGCTATAAGAGATATAAAGTGTATATTGAGTTTTAATGGAAAATCCAAAAATCTTATCAGTTTGGGGCTCAAAGTTGTCTTGTAAGTTGATGTTTTGTGATTTTCAACTCTTTAAAAATCTCTGTGTTGGGAAGACTTGTATGAACAGATTCATAGAAATCCTGCTAATCATATACTTGGCATTTCTCTACAATAGCATATCTTCAAATATGTACAGCTTCTCTTTAAAATCTCTATCCTCATTGAACATCTAACATGACATTCGAACTAACTAAATGATTGTCATTATACCTACAATTGATTTTTTAAGTTATAGTTACTATAACCACTATCATAATTACTGTTTTATTACCTAGTACTATGTACATTGTTTCTGTTTCAGAATTATTATCGTTAATTCATTAATACCTCAAATATAATTTGTATATTTTTAACTATTAAAAAGATGTTTATTGATCATTTGCAGCTCTTTTGCATCCTTTATTTTAATATCAAAGGTACTCAATATTTTTACGAAGAAACTATCCTTTAAAAAGATATAATATTTTTAACTACTATGAATATAATTTTTATTGAATACATTCATTGGCATTAATTTCATGGTTATTTTTAATAACAAAACATTCTAAGCAACCTAAATATCAATAGAGATGGTTCTGGAATCATATATTGCCCTCATTCAGTGTGGGAGGGGACTTTTCAAGGCCATGAATATCAGGAAGGGAGGCTTATTAGGGCTACCTTGGAAACTGGGTGGAATAGATGATTAGCTATTAGAAAACAAAGTTTCAAATTGAGACAAAGCTATTATCTATGCACTCTTTTAAAGGTAGTTGTAAGCTATGAAGGCTGAAAGAAACAGTTATTATCAAATAGGAAGGTGCTTCTCTTTGAAGAGATGGCCATCTGAATAAATAGTACTTTTCCTTGCCACACATACCCATGCCTCAGCTTTTTCCTGATGGAGTGGCTGACGGTCTATGAGCAATAATTCATTTATTTATTATTTATTTTTATTTTCTTCAATTACAGTTGACATTCAATATTATTTTATATTAGTTTCAGATATATAGCATAGTGGTTAGACATTTATATAACTTATGATGTGACCCCTGTGATTAGTCTAATACCCACCTGACGCTATACATTGTTATTACAATATTATTGACTATATTCCCTATGCTGTACTTCACATCCCTGTGACTATTTTGTAACTGCCAATTTTTACTTCTTAGTCCCTTCACTTTTTTCATCCATACCCCAAACCCCCTTCCATCAGGCAATCATCAGTTTGATCTCTATATCTATGAGTTTGTTTCTGTTTTGTTTGTTCATTTATTTTGTTCTTTAGATTCCACATTTAAGTAAGATCATATGGTATTTGTCTTTCTCAGTCTGGTTTATTTCTCTTAGCATAATACCCTCTAGTCCATTACGGGGAATTATTCTTTAACATAATACCCTCTAGGTCCATTACGGGGAATTATTCTTTAACATGCCCATCTTATAGAATGCCAGACCAGAGCATGGGGTTGGTTAAGGCTTAAGCATCCTACATTCATCTTTGGGCAGGAATGTGACCTGGATTCTCTGGTATATTGAGGCTGCCATCAATTCCCGAAGAAGGTGCCAAATATTTGCCTTTGGGTCTCTCTGCATTCCCTCTTTTGTGTCTGTGGGCTCAGTGACAGCTTGTCACTGATTCTGATGAGTCCTCCTAGGGGAGATTGCTCTGAGTAGCCTGGAGGAGGTCCATTCCTACAACTTGTCTCCAGGAGTCTCTTCACAAGATTAAGAGTAACTGTAAAAGAGAAGGGCAGAAACTGTGAGGAAGCCTGGAGGAATTGACGAGAACCACATATTCCTTGGCTGTAGATTTAATAACAAGTACCCTTCTGAGCTGAGGAAAAGCACAGAATGTGTTTACATGCCCACTTCTTATTCAGTTACAGTTATGCTTTTAAGTGATCAGATAAATTTAAAGGGCCAAGAATAAGAATTACATAAAGTAATAAAAATAGTATTTAATGATAATAATTGGAAAAGGGAGATTTGAGGATACATATGTATTTTTATTCATGGAAAATAAGAATAACTTTGGAGGTGATAGGCAAAATTTCTTCTTTTCCTTTTTCTGATTGAGGTCAAAATTCCTCTATTTCATAGTGTTTATACTAATTTTATTTTAAAAATGCTAATGTTTTGTTTTATTGAAATGCAGCTAGAAAAGATCTTTCCAGTTCAGCAACTAAAATCGAATACAAAACCCCAAATGTGGGTCTAAATGCCATTCAATTGTCCAAATAAGGACCCTAAACATTGTTATTGAACAAATGTTATTATTTTTAAAATTTAAACATGGCTTTACTTTTAGTCTACAGGCTGAATTTATTTGCTAAGTTATACAAATGATGATTTATTACTGAATTATTATATTAATTTCAATTTACCTCCACTGATATCTTGTTATACACTAATAAATTCTGTGAACTTTTTACCATTGCTTTATTAATAATTTTAATGTGATTGCTAGAAAGGGCTTTAAGCTATAAAATACTCAGTATTGGATATAAATCTAGAATTGGCCTTTGAGTTGTAAACTATTTCATAGGAATAAATTAGTCTTTTAAAAATGTTAGACTTCTCTCTTAGCAAACCACTATATTGCATGGATTGTAGAATGTTTTTCAAATTTAAATATCTCTGAAATGAGATGCACCTTAGAATCAATTGCTTCTTAGTTTTCATGAACTACATTATTGCTTTGAGGTATTAGCTGACACTCCAGTGGCCTGAAAAGCCTGCAGAAGGCACCTAACATATGCAGCCAGGGCAGTTCCAGCTTCTCAAGCCTGTAGATGATGCCAGTTATCTACTCTCTACATTTTTTACTTTAGTGCAAAATAATAAAAACAACCAAAAGTCCTGCCGGAAATAATAGAAATAGGGTTGTTTTGATTAAAAAAGGGATAGTATTTTTATAACACTATTTTTTTCATAAGTCTTAAGTTCCTGGGAACTACTGAGAATTTAACTCCTGAGCTTGGATAAAATGGCCTTTGATCTGCAGTTTCCTTTTATTTGAAAGGCTCTCAAAGGAAATTATGTAACAATAAAGCTTCTCTCTTAACTTTCCTAAAACATAATTCACTATAAAAAAACAATGTAAGATATGTCACATGTATCTTGGGTTTTATCTAAAAAAAGTTTAGTTCTCAAAGTATAGTTTCCTTCTTATAATAGCCTCACCCTTCAAGGACATGGTTGAAACCATGACAAGCTTGAAAATAGTTACATTGGAGCATGGCTATAGTATCTGTATAGCTTAAGGTAGATTCTAGATCTAGGAGTCAGAAGTTATACTTTATAATAGGCCATTGTGATAGTAGTTTCTCTTCATTCCATTCTATTTATATTATTGTTGAATTCAATATTCTTTGAAGACATATTGGATAAATAATGATTAGAGCTAAAATATACTGATAAACTAATATGTGCCTGGCACTGGCTGAGTATTGGATTTTTTATATGAAGCAAAGACACACTCCTTTAGTATCAATGCAGGAATACTAAATACTCTTAAAGGTAGGAATGATGAAAAACTAAGTTTTCAGATAAGGTAATTCCTGTGTACAGAACCTTGGGATGAGAGACCTCCAGAATTAACTTTCTTAAATACATAGGTAGGATACGATGTGATCAGTTATTGTTGTAATCTTACTTTTTAAAATTATTACTTAAGATCATGGTACTTTATATAAAATTATGTTCTTTAGAAAATATGTTCCACTACTTGGCACAAAAATCTATAGCCCTATAAAAAAAAAATGAGACATTTGCCAAGAGGTAGTGGAAAAGGTTATATATACAAACAGGTACAGGCTTACACAGATACTTTTCACTGTTCTGTTACCTATTGCTGGATAAGAAACTATTGCAAAATTTAGTGACTTAATAGCCATTTTATTATATTTCACTATTTGAGGGTCAGGAATTTGAGGACTTTGCTGGGTGGTTCCTTTGTTCCACATGACACCAATGTGATCATTGAGAGGTAGATGGATGGGCTGGTCTGGAGGATCCAATAAAAACCAGCAGGGTTCACCACAGGATGCTGGAAGGCAGGATTCAGCTGGGTCTAGTGACTAGAGACATACACAGTGGCCTTTCCAGCATGGCAATCTCAAGGCAGTTGAACTTCTTACATGGAAGCTCAGGGATACCAGAGAGTATGCTCCAAGAGACCCTAGTAGAGGATGCAAGGTTCTTCATAGCTTAACCTTGAAAATTCCAAATATTCTATTTTTTTCCAAAGCAAGCCACTGAGGTCAGCCCTGATTAATTTGACTATACCTCTCAATGGGAGGAAGGCAAAAAAATATGAGGCCACCTTTGATCTACATACACCTAAACCAACTGATGGAGCACTAAGGCACAGCAACTATCCTTAGACTTTCTATGTCTGGAATGTTTATGGTAATGGATAGCATTTACTTCTGCAATGTGTTCGGGTCCTCTGCCAAAGGAAGATGAATCTAAATCCCCAGGTATGAGCAATTAGATTCTGGTGTTCTACTGCTGCCGCATTACTTTTTCACTAAGCCATGATGATTAAAAAGTTTTTTGTGTGTCATGTGCCTATTACTACTAGTTTTAGAGCTTTTCTCAGTCATGGATCATACAAAGTCAGAGCTGCAAGGGACATCGATGATAAAATCTGGTCCTGTTTTATAGATGAGGAAATTTAGGTTTAATGTAGCTACGTGACCTGTCCCAGTTCAGAAGCTGAGTAGGAACAGAGTCTACAGCTGGGCTCTCCTGCTGCAGTGCTTGAAGAGAGACAATGCTGATTTATCTGTGGAATGGGCAGGCCGTTCACCTGATTGCTCCCCTAGAACCAGTACATTGGCCTTAATTCGGTATCCTATTTTATCAGAAAACATTTAAAAAAGGATTATTTATTTCAAGTGCACCAATTTAATCTTATATATCTAATCTATTTTTCTCAGTCAACAAATGTTTTCTGAGTACCTACCAAGTTCGGCACATATGGACACGGCTGCCTTCAAGAGACTTTCCTTCTAGTTAGGCCATTGTACAAAGTTTGCAATCGTTGCTTTTCTCTGGGCCACTTATTCGGTCATGCTGTTTTATCTTGAAGTACTTGTATAACATGCCCCTCGACCCCCACTCCCCCACCTTCTTTCATTTACAGAAAAGACCAAAGGGCCAAAGATTCTGATTTTTTATTCTACTCAGAGCATTGATTTGGAGTGGGTATTAGTAAAACTGCCCACGGATCAATGCGAAAGTCTAGTTGTTATTCCTTTTGGTTCAAGAGACGTTTGCTCATTAGGTGAGGTGACAGCTTTGACTTTATCTAGACCACAGGGATTCTAGGTGGCTGCCCTAAATACAGTCGTGGTAGCTTGGATTTTCTGTTTATATGGAGTCTGGTCACCATTAGCTTTTGTCTTCTGCTGCTGCAGCTAATTTATCTTCCTCCCAGGCCAGCAGGGAGAGGGGGAGGGAGTGTGGACAGGACTTGGCTGCAGAAGGTGACACCTTCTTCGACATCACGTCTACCCCAGCCCCACCTCCCAGACCAGGGCGGGATCACTCTTCCCGCTCAGCTGGGAGAGCCCCTTGCAGGTCTTCTCCTGCCCGGGGGTCGGGGAAGAAGGGGTCGGGTAAGCAGCAGACCCCGATCCACCCCAGGGGACCTCCAAGGCCGAGTGAAGGAAAGCGGACAGTGAGGTGTGTCCCCGGGGCGCTCCGGCCGGGAGTGGACAGTTCGCTGTCCTGGGCTCCGGGCTGGCACTGGCTCCCGCCCGCGGGGAGGAGAAGGAACCAGATGGGCGGGTTCAAGCGTTGGCGGCGGCGACGGTCCCGGGGCCGCCGGCTCCTCCCCGAGAGTGTGCCTGTCTGCCGCTCGCCGC
>NW_006494614.1:22299142-22306987 GCF_000325575.1 Pteropus alecto | reverse complement strand
CGGGGGCCAGAGGTGGCCGGGAGCGCCGCGGCTGCCCGCTGTCAGCCTAGGGCCTGACCGTAGGCACCACAAGGAAGTCCCTCCAGGCAGAACCTAACTTGAATGGGTGTTTCCTTCGCCTCTGCAGCGCAGCTGGGTGATGCAAAGGTGGGGTGGGAGGAACCTGTCTAAAAATAGAGGATTGTGGAAACTGGTCTAGTGCGCATTATTGGTAAAAATTACCCAGAATAAGGTGGAACTGCAGCTGATGGGCAGCGAGCATTCTCCCCGACAGTGGGGTCTACAGCCATTAAAAGTATTGTAGGAGGGCCCCAACCGAAGTTAAAACGCCACAGTTCTTACCAAAGTAAGGCCTTCTTGGAGTTCAGGGCACTCTTCAAAAATCTTATTTCGCTCAGAAGACTTGTTGATTCAACTATATTTAAATCATTTGCCTAATACAATTTGGAGAAGAGGTTAGTAAAGAAATAATCTCTGATGGAACAGAAAATAATTCAGAAAACTTTAAAAAGGAGGAACTGTTTAGCCAACCGTCTGACGAAGTGTGCGTCTTGGAGGTATTTAAGGTTTCTTGTTCTGCGTTAGGCCCTCCTCTTTATCAGCTATGGGAGAATGAGAGTGAAAAAAATGGAGCCCTAAGTCGCATGTGACCTCAGGGTTTTTTTGCTAGAGTAGAGAAATCACCACCTAAATATTACAGCCAAGGCTCCCTCATTGATCATCTCTGTTTAGGTCAGCAGGTTTGTTATTTCAGCCTACCGCAATTTTGGGTGTGGAGTGAGTTGCTGTTTTTAATCCCCATTTTAGAGAAAACAGGTTTAGAAGCTTGCTCAAGATCATCCAGAAAGAGAATGATGCAAACCCAAGTATGTCTGTCACCAACGTCAGAACATTTAACCTGTGGGAATTTTGAATACCCTTCTGCCCCTTGTGTTCTGCTTTGCTGCTGGGTCATTTCGTATTGGGAATTCAACCCCAGGAAAATATTATATGATGAATTTCAATGTATTTCTCTTCCTTGTCTCCCAATTAAATAACCACCTAAAGAAGTCTGGCTTATCAAAACACACCAGCTCAGATTCAGTCTAACTAACCAGATCCATCTATATAAATCAACTTGATAATTAATGTTTTAACCAGTTAATTGCAACCCCAGTAAACGGTAGACCACACCAACCTACCTTTTTAATGATTAATTTTTCTTGTTGGTATCACCATCTAACCTCTAAAAAAAATCTACTTTTTTTATTTTGCTTTTTAACTGTCAACCTCATTTATTCCCTACTCCCCGTAGGCAATTCATTTGCAGGTACTACTGGAGCTACCTTTAAAATGTATTTCAGACTGACTACTTCTCATCACCTCCATTGCTGTATTTCTAGTCTGAGTGAACATTTGACAAGTGATGGTGCCATTAATTAAGATGGAGAAGTCTAGGGAGAGTGCAACTTAAGAGGTTATTTCAAGAATTCTCTTGAGTATGATATCCTATGAGATATCCAAGTGGAGTTGTTGTGTAATTAATTATATCTCTGAATGGAGCCTCAATTCAGGACTAGAGTCTTCAGCATATAAGACTGGTGGTATTTAATGTCATGGAAAGATATGCGGTTATCAAGGAGTGGTGAGGAATGAGGACTAAGCCCTAGACACTCCTCCATTTAGAGCAGGTGAAGAGGAGGAGGAGCCAAAGAGGAGGCTGACAAGGGGTCATCAATGAGATAGGAAGAAAACCAGGAGTGGTGTGTTATCTGACATAGTTTCAGGAAGGAAGGCAGCATTAAGTGTCCCAGTGCTGCTGGAAAATACCCTGAGTTGAGCACTGGGAAACCATTTGGTCAGAGGGAGATTTGTTAGTGACATTCGCAAGAGCTGTTTTGATGGAACGCTGAGGATGAAAACCTGGGGTGGGCCATGAGAGAAGAGAAGACGGAGACAGGAAGTATAATCAACTCTGGTGATGATTTACTATGAATGGTAGCAGAGCTATGGATCTATAATTGAGGGGGGATTTAGGTCAAGAAAAGTTGTGTATTTTATTTTAAGATTAGAGATACTATATAGCATCTTTGCTCAGGGGAATGATCCAGAAGAGAGGAAAATTTTGGTGATACAGGCAGTAGGAACAGTGTGTTAAGGAACACAATCTTTGTCTAAGCAGTTGAAAGGGGATAGGATAGAGAGTCCAAAAGGAGCAGAAGTTAGAGGAGCAGGGACAGATGCTGGGAGTTTGGTACATTTAGAGACTTGGAGGAGGCAGTTGTTCTCATAATCTTGGAAATTAGGTGGAGCGTGAGTCATTACCTTCATTTCACAGATGATAAAATTAAGATTAAGTTAAGTGATTTGTTTAAAGCCTCACAAATAAGTAGCAGATTTAAGACTCCGACCGTCTCCTGCCTCCAAGTCTTGGGCTTTGACATCATACCAAAGTTTCTGTAGCAATTCTTTACTTCTAGTGGAGCTGAGATTGATTTGTACCTAATTAGTTGTAGTTGGAGCCCAGAGCCTGTGCTTCTAGTGCCTGCGTTGTCACTGGGCTCTGGGTCCTGTTCAACTTCTCTAAGCCTGGGTTACCTTGTTTCTAAGACGGAAACACTAATAACTGCCAGCCAGGTGCGTTAGAAGAATCAAATGAAATAATATACATGTAAGTGCTTTGTAAATGGAAAAGTGCTTTCTCTACAAATGTAGATGATGATTCATATGGTTGTAGCTCAGGCTAAATAGATTCAGAAACTTGCAAGGCAGAGCTATTTTGAAATGTGTGGCAAAGACCAGAATTTAAACTTTTCCTTGCTTATGTAACATGACAGAGTAGCTAATGTTAAACATCAGAGAATTTGATTTTAAAGTATCTCTGTACTTGTAGTAATCGTCAGAATCACACCACTTCAAAAATGTGCAGAAATTGCTTAGAGGATGCCAGTCTATCAACACAGATGGGGGATGATGAGAAAGGATTGGGGGTGAAGCTGTTAATGAATATTGAGATCTAAATTTTACCTTCTATTTCATCATCGTCATCAGTCTCATTGTCCTTCTGCAGGACACTGAATACAAGGCACTTTCTTATACATTGTAGTAGATATATAGTTTACACATGGAATGTAAATCAATTATATTGACCTTATATTTTAAAAATTACTTCATGGTGGTGGGAATTTTGTTTAGAATATAAATAGTATGAGTAACTACCACGTATAAGTTCTGAAGTTCATTCCATCTGAGAGTGTTTCATTGCTTTGTGTGTATATATTTTAAGTTTGCTAATTTATATTACATTGTATTATCACTGAATTAACAGAAGATTATTCATAGCTTTGTGTACTTATTATGATACTGTAAAGGATGGAGTTTAGAAAGCTATTTAGTTTGTTTTAAGAGCCTCTTTTCCTTTTATAATTATTACTTCCAAGTACAGCTAAATATTGCAAAATTATTTCAATTTTCTATATAGAATTGATTTATTATCTTAGCATTTTTTTAGCATTATGTATTCTAAAGTAAGTTTTATCATGTAATTACTTGTGTAACCTCTGATAAAATACAAGTCTTGAATTCATTTTGAGTTCTGTTTCTGATGGATATTGATCCATAACATTTAGCCTTTATAAGCTTTTGGTGAATAATTAAGATTTTTAGGAAAACACCGTAGGACAAATGTTATTGGGTTCAAATCAGAAAGGTAGAATGACAACAAATGTCGCTAATAAGAATTATTAAAAGGACATTTATAATATTTTCAGTAATTTAGACATTTTGACACTTTTCGGGCTTTCTTTGTAGATGCTTATTTTTTAAAAATTTTTCTGGAAATTTCTCGGTGAAATTATCTTGCTTCAACATGTGAATGGAATTTCACTTTTTATTTTAGGGTGGTGATTCCACTGAAGCAACTGCCAAACCAAAGAGAAGTTTTTATGCTGCGAGGGATTTGTACAAATACCGACACCAGTACCCAGTAAGAGTGTAGAATTTTTTTTTTTTTTCCTAAAATGTGTTTCTTGTTTTGTAGTGCCAATGAACTAACATGCAAGAAGGGTCTGTGTGCTTTTTAAAAATATGTCCGTATGCTGGAAATTGATTTATTTTTTCCTTTAGCAGAACTTCAAAGATATCCGATATCAAAATGACTTGAGCAATCTTCGTTTTTATAAGAATAAAATTCCATTTAAACCAGACGGTGAGTAATCTACCTTGGTAAAAAGCAAACTCTAAATAATAAGTACACCTTTATTCTTTGTTTATTCCATGGTCAGTACATTCTTAATATATTTGTTCATTCACTGAATTTACTTTGCTGTGTAGTCTAATGTGCCCCCAAAGTCCTAGACCTTGGAGTTGTGAGCATTCATTTGACAAATTCTGAAGGAATAACTGCGGATTAGCAATACTTTCCCATCACCTGTTTATAGTGGCCATTATCCAAAAGGTAGTGGGGGCCATTTTTGTGAGAGAAAAGATTTATAGAACCATAGAATATTAGATTATTAAGAAACATTAAAGGGGATCAAATTCAGCTTTCTCATTTTAAATATAAGATTACTGGGTCTTAAATCTTGAATGACTGACTTGTCGGGTCACTGATTGTAGAGTTGGGTGTTGTTTCCAGAGTTCAGTGTTCTTTCCACTGTGCCATACCTGAAAATTATTTAGAACATAATTGGAAAATAATGGTTGTATTAGAATTATCTTTCCTGTTGGTTTTCAGATTCAGGAGTCAGGGAGCTATAGCAGTCCCAGTTCAGTGTTACCATTTCCTGAGAATCAAACTACACATATGGTAGATTTCCATTCAGCTCTGCCAAATAAACTTGCTTCCTCCTTCATGACTCTGCAATTGCCCTCATAGAATCTTTTTAACCTTGCAGTGCAATGCAGCTGCTGTGGTAATATGCATATTACACTGAGGCACCATGCCGTGGTTCATTGTGGGCTCTTAATTTTATCCATATCAAACCAGCAAAGCTGGCTTCTCTCCTTAAAGCCCTATCTCTTTGAGGTGACCAGATATCCCTGGCTCCTGCCCTTTGCTCTCAGTGGAAATTGAGCTGAAAACATAGCAGTGTGAGTTAGGGAACAAGGGTCACAGATTGTAAAACTTTCCAAGTGGCAGGGCCTTGCTTTCTTTGGTGAAGTAAGTGGAGGAGGGAAATCTAAAGGCTGGGCAGAGTGTTCGGAGAAAGACTCCCCTCTCTGTGCAGTGAGAGAAGTACCCATTGGGAGTTAGAACTTAAGAACGTTGCTGAATTGGCCAGATCCACTTGTCTTTAATTAATTTTCTGGTGTCCCAAATGTCTGCTCCGTTTTGGAAGGAAACTTCTGGATAAAAATGCTTTGTTGTATTTACTAATGATGGAAACACACGGCTTTATTTACTAATTGAAATCATATTAAGTAAATTCTTAGAGTTTTTTTTTTTTTTTTGGACTTGGGCTAAGAAAACTTTTTGAAGAAATGCAATGATAGAATGTTAATTTGACTCTGATTTGAATTTAATAAAATCTACCTAAAGGAATTCCTTCAAATATTTAAAGCATTGAGCATAGCGATATGACAATATTTAACTCAATTATTTTTGTTTTTCTAATAGTGAATTTACTTTTCTAGATAGTAAATTTAAAGCGGTAACTTTAAGTAATGCATTATTGTTTTTGTAATCTTTATCACAAAATTTATTTTAAAATCTCATAGGTATGTAGAGGTCAGATGTTTTAGCTAAGGTCACATGAGCTGTTATTCTACTTTATTATGTAAATTACATCAACTTATACACTTTCTTCTTTAGTATGTACACACCACACACACACACACACACACACACACACACACACACACACACACACAACTTCCAGTAAGCGTAAATCTGCAATGATGTATTTTGCTTATTAAATGGCTGGAGGCAATTGGAAGGGAAAGCAAATGGGAAACTGTGGAAGTAAATGGTTTCAACATTCTGAGAAAGCCAGTAAGTATGATTCAAAAACAACTTTTACCAAACCTTTTGAGAATGGACCTTTATTACAGATGGTGATCTCTGGAGGAAATAAAAATGAGAGGAGTTAGGTTTAGAGAAATAGTACATTGTGGGTTTTTTTTTTTCCTATAAAATTGATAAATGGCCACATAGCCAGTTGAGAGGACCTAGACAGACTGAAGCAGGAGGATTTTGTTTTCATAAGAACAATGAAAGTAATGAAGAGGGCTTACTTTTTGGAACCAGAAAAATCTGTCCTGTACTCCTAGATTTATTCTTTTATTAGTGTGTGATTTGAACAAATCACACAGTTAGTAAAGGGAGATAACACTGGTTTGGGAGAGTTCTGTAAGAGTAAGGTGAATGCTGTATACCATGTATAATATGGGCCCAACATAAAATAGGCACTCAATACCCTTTTTCTTTCATTTTTTCCTCCTTTCTCCTTTTCCTTGCTTCTCTCCTCTTTCCTTCCTCCCTCTCTCCCTCCCTCCCTCCCTCTTCTCTTTTCTTTTCTTTCTCTCTCTCTTTCTCTCTCTCTCTCCTCTCCTCTCTCTTTCTCTCCTCTTCTTTTCCCTTCCCTTCCCTTCCATTCCCTTCCCTTCCTTTCCCTTCCCTTCTCTTTTTTATTTGATCTTATCTAGTATTTAAAGAACTATATGACCCTTTTAGGGCAGGGGCTGGTAAACTTCTATACAGGGCTAGAAAGTGCATATTTTTTGCTTTGTGGGCCATATGGTTTCTATAGCAAGTACTAAACTCTGCTGTTTTAATGTACAATATATAAATTAATTTTATTATTCATTTGTACATGCTGTGTACCAATAAAACTATTTACAAAACAGATGGCAGATCATAGTTTGCCAACCTCTGCTTTAGAATAATGCTGTTCAGCAAAACTTTCTGCAGTTGGAGGTGTCACTGTTTTTTTTTTAAAATAAGCTTATATATAACAATATATGAAATAGAGAATTCATCTTTAAAAAGCATTATTATTGTGTCATTATTAAAATTTAAAAGGTTTTAACATAAAGCTTAAGTGATTAAATCTTAAAATGCTTTCAACAATGTTTTAAATGTCTGGTTCATTTTCTAAATATTTACTGTTTAGGTGTTTACATCGAAGAAGTTCTAAATAAGTGGAAAGGAGACTATGAAAAACTGGAGCACAACCACACCTACATTCAATGGTTAGTTACATATTATCTGTCTTCAATCACATCCTATTTAATCATGTGTGTTTTCCAG
The DNA here is from genome assembly GCF_000325575.1 of Pteropus alecto. Classification (NCBI taxonomy): domain Eukaryota; kingdom Metazoa; phylum Chordata; class Mammalia; order Chiroptera; family Pteropodidae; genus Pteropus; species Pteropus alecto. The sequence continues at coordinate 22,299,759 of NW_006494614.1, read as the reverse complement.
ACATTAATACAATTTTTTTTTCCTAAAAAATAGGCTTTTCCCCTTGAGAGAGCAAGGCTTGAACTTTTATGCTAAAGAACTAACTACATATGAAATTGAGGTAATGCAAGCTCATTTAATTTTATATGAGATGGCCAAATAATATTGCTGTTTTATTGGCCTGGTAACTACTGAATCATTTCAGCTGACATTTTTCTTTTCATTAGGAATTCAAAAAAACAAAAGAAGCAATTAGAAGATTCCTTTTGGCTTATAAAATGATGTTAGAATTTTTTGGAATAAAACTGATTGATAAAACTGGAAATGTCGCTCGGGCCGTTAACTGGCAAGAAAGGTTTCAACATCTGAATGAGTAAGTAAAGCCCCTGCAGTACATCGGGGGCCAGCATGTTATTTTCCTTTGGTTGGAATTCTCTGTGGAACTTAGGAGCAACTAGCAGATAGACTAAGGAATCCAAAATCAGAAGCTAGTCTAAAATGCATTTTATTCACTCTTCTATATTATAAAACAAAACAACAACAAAAAGGAACAAAGTTCTAGGTAGAAATATGAGTATTCAGCTTTAGAGCTGTTTCTTCCTGTAACATCTTCACTACCTATAGCCAAGTGGCTCTTT
>NW_006494614.1:22217507-22299103 GCF_000325575.1 Pteropus alecto | reverse complement strand
TTTATATACGGTTTTTTCAATCCCCTCTACTTGGTTGTAAGCGTCTTGCACAGTCTGTTCCTCAAGCATGGTGCCTTCTTAGAGTAAGTCCATGAATTAAGCCTGTGACATATAAAAATTATTTTATAAGATTGAGATATTCTCAATATTTTACTAAAAAGGAGGAAAAATTCGAATCTTCACTGTGTAGGTCAAAAACAAAAGACCATATTTGGTTGATAAATTTCAATCTATGAAGAAAATTTTAAGTTTATTTAGAATTGATTTGCTGTATTCTTTTATTTGGATATTTATAACTTTCATTAATACTTATATCCAAAGTTTATTTTTCTTATTATTTTCTTTACACAGAAACTGGCTTTTTTTCCCCTTTTTAATTATAGAGTGACTTATGCATGCTGGACTATAAAACCACAACTTCAAAGAATTGTTTAGCACATTATAATTAGCTATACTGGGCAAGTACTAAGAAAAAATTAAAACTACCTAAGAAATTTTTGTTCAAAACAAATTAGAATTTTGTGTATCAATTAACTAAAATTTTTGTGTCTTTCTAGAACCTTCCTCTTGCTTTGGTAAAATAAGTATTACTATTTAAGCCTTTCTTTTACTTTATTAGTTATAATCAACACTATTAAAATGGCGGCTTGTACTAAAACACTGAAAAAATGGGCATAAAGCTTTATGATCTTGACTATATGACCCGTTAACTCCTAACTCAAGTTAAATTTGGTTTATATTAAACACTTAGAGTAGAACTATATATATATATATGCCTCTACCTAAGCAATGAAGGTAGCTATCTCTGGACAGTTTCTAAGCACTTATGTCATACTGTCAGAGAAAGCTGTATGCAAGTAGCCTATTGACATTATGGCAGAAGTAAATCTTTGGACAGAATCTGATAGTACCTCATCTTCCATGTATTCATCTTTATCATTTTAGAGAATCTTCAGCCCCAACTCATTTTTGGTAGAAGTAGCAATCTTATTTAGTAAATGTTTGTTGAATGAATAAATGATGAATAACATAGGTTTGTCAGCTAAAATCCTCCTTGGGGTTATATTTTCAGATCCTCTAATTGATAGCTGGAAACAGAACCCCTCTGAAGGCTTTAGTGAAATGATCTCCTTGGTTGAGTCAGGGGAGGGGAGCCTGAACTAGCTGCTATATCTCACTCGTCTGTGCTGTCCAGCTCCCTTACTTTCTACTGCCCATTGTCTCTTTTTTTCCCTTCCTTGGGTATTGCATAGAACTTTTCCAGCTGTGAATTAACTGACTTAAAATCTTCCAGAAAACAACTTTCCTTTGCAGCTTATTTGCCAAAAAATTATATTGACTAGACTGAATAAATTATAGAGGATTATATGAAAACTTCTATTTTCTTTCTCCAATTGGGTTCTTTTCTGGTTTATCCTTAAATGTCATAACTTATTTGTGTTTTAATCTATATGACATCTTGAATTTTTTAGAATAGGTAGGAAACACAATGTATTTATAGTAGCCCCAGCAGACAAAAAATATTGAATGGAAGTGAACAAGTGACCATGACTAAAAGAGGTGAAATATTTTCAAACATGAGAGTACAAATATATAAACCAATCACCAAGGTGTATTTCCAATTTTATTTGTAATCACTTTGGATTACTAAGTCATATTTTAGACCCTGGAATCCCCTCTAACTTATTTTCTGTCTCCTGATTTTTGCCTTCTGTGTGTATTCTCACCTACTTGGTTTTCCTGACAACTTCAGCCCTTACCTCTGTCTGAAAGCTTAACTTCTCTTATTTATCTGCTACTAAACCTCAAAGGTTGCACATAACATTAGGAGAGGTTTAGCTACTCTTCTTCCATTTTGTCTTTATTTCAAATCATATCGAAACACCCAATTTCTTTCTTATATAATTTTGTATCATAATCCTGATCTTCATTCTCTTCAACCCCAGTTTTTGTCTTTTTCTACTGTTATGTAAATATTTTTAATTGGAGAATGTGTAAATACAGATAAATATGTACCGAAATTTTAATTTGGCCATTCATCTTAGACTGAATATGTGAAATTGAGCTGGTTGCAAATATAGTAAATTTTGTTGTCATATAAATCCTCTTTGGGATTTAATAAATATGTACTTTTACTTTTTCATACATCTCTTTATCGTAGACTTATGAAGCAGAAGTTGCCCAAAAGTTTTTTCACTGTTTTTAGAGTATACGGTATCTATATTAACCTAACAACTAAGTCAGTCCTGCTGTTAATGGCACATTAACTTCACCCAAATTTGTGATCTCAAAATACCCTTACTTACTATTAAAAAATTCAGAGTCATAAGACTGAAACAGATCTGTGCTACGTTTTACCCTTTGCCTTCAGAGTTGAACATTTAGATAATACTTTTTTGGTACACCCAGAAGGTAGTGGTGGTAAAAAGTGCATGACTTCTCTTTTCTAGTGTTTGGTTTGCCCGAATCATTAAGGTTTTTGTTTTGTCCAAAAAAGCTCTCTTATTAAAATACAAGACCATGGAACTACTCTCTTGTTTTCTCAAATAATTCATCAACATCCTTCTCCATTCTTTCCGAATAATTTGCTAATTATTTCTAAGTGAAATGCACCAAACTCTTTTAGAAGCCAAGATAGGTATATGCAATGCTTACATAAAGTTTAATGTCTGAGGTATAAAATAGGTTTTAGGAAGTTAAAAATAAGTGATGATTATGGTTGTGTTATAATATTGGATAAATAAATTCCTGGGCTGTTGATAATACATGTAGCAGAAAATTTTTTTAGGATGCAAGCAGGCATGTGTAATAAGGCAACTATTGTACTGAGTGAAGTAGAGTGATAGGTTGTGAATTATGACATAATAAGATTAGAAAACATTCATCTGATAATGGCCTTAGTTTTGGCACAGAGGAGAAAGGTGTTAGTACAGTTTGGAGGAAAAGGCATCTTTGGAATCAATGCCATTAGAAGGAAAATTGAAAATTCTCTGATCGGGAAAGAGGAGGAGAGAGAAGCCAGGGATAGAAGAGAATTAAATTGGAATAGGTACAAATATTGTGATTCTTAATACCAAATCTTTAAATAATAACAATAATAATATTAATGTTAAATACTATCTAATATTTATTGAGTTCTACATGCCCTGCGTATTTATCAACTCATTTGATTTTTACAATAGTACAGTAAAGTCCAGGAAGGACGGGTACAAGCCTTAGAGAGACACTATAATTTCACATAGCTGTAAATGGCAGAGCCAGGATATAAACCCAGGTCTGACTCTAAAGTCCATTCTCTTAACTATTTAAACTATGCTCTGCTAAGCTGTCGGTGTTACATCTTTTGTCAGAATTGTTCTAGCAAGTAGAGTGGTTTTTACTGCCTTCCTTGTGAGCTGGCTAATATGGTGGATTTTGCTGACCAGCTGACACTGTAAATTGTACCATTCATCTTATAGCTAATGTGTTTCTGTTCCGTACTGGTTACCTGTGACAGGTACAACACATTGGTATTGTTGCAAATAAATGGCCTAGTAGATCACTCATCCTCAGCGTATTAAATAAATGACAATTCAACATCAGTAGGAATAAATTTTAATTAAACATTGTTCAAATATGAAGAACAGAAGAAACAAGGAGAATTTGTATTATATGTTTGAGTTTCACAATGATTGACATTACATTGAAGTATAAGGGTTTAATACCTTCTAATTTATTTTTTTTAATGATGTCTTTCTTATATGACTTTTAGTAAAATCATTATAAGGCATATTTCCATAGCTTACCAGTTCCATGAAGAATATTCTCTTGATAGTTTTTATTCCCCTGCTTTCCTCCACCTGATTTTTTCCACCTAATTTTATTCAATTTTTTATTCAATCCTCTCTTCCAGGTCTCAGCACAACTATTTAAGAATCACCCGTATTCTTAAAAGCCTTGGTGAGCTTGGATATGAAAGTTTTAAGTCTCCTCTTGTAAAATTTATTCTTCATGAAGCTCTTGTGGAAAATACTATTCCCAATATTAAACAGAGTGCTCTGGAATATTTCGTTTATACAATTAGAGACAGAAGAGAAAGGAGAAAGCTCCTACGGTTCGCCCAGAAACATTATACGCCTTCAGAGAATTTTATCTGGGGACCACCTAGGAAAGAAGAGTTAGAGGGAAGCAAAGCCCAGAAATCGCCTGTCTCTCCTGCCTCTGGTCATAACAGTCAAATTTGTACGCACAAAAAATCCAAGGACTCCAAACATTCCTCCTCAGCTGTTCCCGTAAATAACAAAACATCTGAAGAAAAAAAAGTGGCACCTGGCGAGCCTGGAGAAGAGACAGACAGGACCAGCACAGAGCCCAGCAGTGAAGCTGCCAGTCCAAGGAACACGGAAAAGGATGGTAATGCTGAAAATTCAAATTCTCAGCCAGAAAAAACAATTAATAATCCCACAGAGAAAAAGGAGAGCACATCTCCTCCTGAAAAAGATGAAGAAGGTGAAAATCATAACCAAGACTGTGAAAATCCTGGAAAGACAGGTTCCCATGATGATGTACTATTACAGTGAATTATCGGAAAGCCACAAACCAGTTTAGGTAAGGGAGGAAGAAACTACTGTACAGTTTATCCTAAGGAACAGGGGTCACATTTCAAATCTTAGCTATCTGTGTTTTCTGTTGTAAGCATTTTGTCGTCATTGTTTTTAATTTTGGATGACAGTGAATTTAATATGATGTTTTAAGACAAGACTCAATAAAAGAATGTATTCTGTAACACTTTTAAGATGTGAGTTTTAAAATTCTCTATGCAGTAATTATTTTACAATTATTTTCATGTATCTGGAAATAATCATGTAGTATTTGATATATCAAATTCTTTTGAGAGATTACAGTCTCCCTGAAGAGAACCAAGAGGATAATTTTATTATGTTACCCACACGTTTGCCTAATTTATGGATGAATTTTTTTTTAAGCTGGAAGAAAGAATTTGGTCTTCTCAAATGTATTCAGAAAGTAATTTAGATTTCTTCATTGCACTTCAACATGTTTATTTAAAAATCTGATAAATGAAATGGGTATTCTTGGGAGCTATAATCTCCCCAGCCTGGTTGTGAGTCCTACTGTCTTTTCCTCTTCCCTCTCTCCACACTCGTCCTCATTCACTTTGTCAGCCAGTATATACATTTCTAGTGTACATTTGGATCATCTCTTATGTTGATATTAAAATGGAACAGAGACTTTCAAATTTCAAAATTTTCCTTTGTTTAAAATAATAAACATGTTTTTCCGTATTAAGAGCTTAAAAACAAATTTTGACGCAAAAGTCTAAGAAAAGAATTTTGCATTCTGTGGCTGTTCCATATAAATTTGGTGCTTGTTTCTAAGTACAAATGACTAAATAATTAAAAAATAAGAAAAGAAATTATTTATGCCTCTTGCATTGACAACGAAGCAGTGGTCCCTAAAACCATTAATAACTCAGTGTTATGTGGACAATGAAATTAATATACTGCTTAGTCCATGGTGTATCTTTTTAAAAAAAGAAATACAATATGATGCATCTCTAAGTTGTCAAACCTTAAAATTGAGAACAAATTTGAAATTCCATGTACTCAGTTTTAGTAAGCACTTAATGTGTTAATATTGGTTAAGAGCAAATAATTTTATTTCCTGTAATATTATTCCTAATTATTAGACATTAGGAAACAATTGGAAACACTGGTAAGAACTTCAGGTTATGCATACAAATATAGTTAAAGCAATGAATAGAAAAAGAATTTCACTTTATTTTATTTCAAAAAAAAATTGGCTTTAGTGTGTGTCTTTTTAAGGCTTTAAGGTTTTTAAGTTCTATCCACTTTAACTCCCAGAGAATTTTTACCACATCCTATTTTTTAATCATATTGTATGATCTGTTACATTTATTGATCAAATGATTTTAAGTAGGGGATTTCTAGAAAATAAACATGCCAATGATATGCCTTTAGAAATATGATTTTACTGCTTTAAAGTCGCTCAAATGACTTTTTTATGTGAATGTTAGTAACACTCATGTTGTATATCATATTTCAATAAATATAGAACATTTGTCATTTTGGGTTCCCAAAATATGCCAATTTTTGCTTTCTACTGTTTGTGAAGTGATTAAGATTTGGGCGGGGGGCATTCTGTTTTTGCATTTCAGTTTCTTTTTTACATGGACCCTCTAATGTGCTTGTTGTAGCAGTGTTCCCATAGGGCTCAATTAACAGTTTACAGACATAGGGGATGAGAACAGGTTGTCACATTGGGCTGAATTGTAGGAATACAATTTAATTCAAAATATCTTACCAATTTTGCATACATGATAAAGTGTTTAGACTCTTTTCTAAGTGCACAATGTTAAAAATTTGTGACCAGATATTAAGATATTAAACAGTGGACAGATACTAAAATAAGTGGATATAATCTGAATTACTTAGATACTGTAATATCGAAGCCCTTCTAAGTAAAACATTTTATTCAAAAATTTAACTTTTAGAATATTAATTTGGGGTTTGATTAGATTGTACCATTTAATTTGAGAAATTTTATTTCAAGGGAAAAACTGCCTGGCTTCCATTTAAAACAGGTCTTTTCTCACCATATTCACACATAACAGTATGATTCCTACATTTAAACTATAAGTAATTTATGAGAGACTAATTCAGTGGAGAACAAGTGAGAGGATATTTCTTTTGCAGATAAAAATTATGAGCATCTAGAGTTTTTTTTCTATTAATACTTTGTACGTTTAATTGTTTTTAAAATAAGATTATAGATACATATTTATGTGTCTTAGATATGAAACAACCTTCTGGATTTGACTCTGGTGTTTTGTATCTTTAAAGACTACCATATGCTTACAGAAATTTACTGAGAAGCTGCTATAAAAATCCAGTGAAGCATGGCCAAATAGCTAGGAACATTATTGAATCTTTGCAAATATATAGACTTTATTACTGTATCATGGACTTTGAAGATACTAAATATTGGCTATCGATAAAATACTAACTTGCATTTCATAGCAAATAGATGTACTGCTTGGTTAGTCTAGTACATTTCTAATATTTTGTGCTTTCATATTTCTAAGGAGATGATAATATATGAAAATATTTTGAAATGCTGTAATATATAATTATATGTCAATACAGTAAAGGTGTATAACATTAAGAATATTGTACCATTTTACATTTTCATGCTCAATCTCATAAGAAACTCAAAAGAATCAGAAGTGAAAATATGTCTGCTTTCTATAAATCATGTCCGTTTCTCAGTTCAAAAATTATTCTGTATAGTTTTATTTTAAATTTAGCTTTTGAGACTACTTTTCTTCAATTTCAAAGAGAAAATATACAACTCAGGAGTTATTAGAGAAGTTCTAAAATTTTTGATTAGTATTAAAAATATAAAATATGAAAATGCCATAATACCTATCATAGCCATTACGTTTCATATTTTGTCGTATACAATTACCAACTTTGCTTCTAGCTTTTATACCTTAATCTGAGTGAAAGTATGATCTGGTGAAAAAGGAAAAACAATACAGTGTTACATTTGAGTTACTCTTTAAGAAATCATTTTAGTAAACTTCCATATAAAGTTAAAAATTGGTTGAACTAGATGGTGAGAGAATGTTTGATTAATTGTTTAAAGTTATACAATTATAACTTTATAATAGTTTATAATAGAGTTATGATTGAGTTTATAATATACTGAGTAAATTAAGCATGGTTTTTGTCTTTCTGTAATTGAGGCTCCTCTAAAAGCTTCTTGATCTTGCTTTATTGTAACTATATCAGTGAGTCTTTCATGTCTCTATTAGGGGTGAGTGGAAATCCTTTGTTATAGGAGTAGTTTTCAAGATTTCTGTTTTTGTTTCCCGCTTAGATTTCTATTTTGTTTCCCACTTAGAAAATTTCCCTTTCTCTTTTGTGATGTAAGTGTTTAAGATAAGACTAGAGTTGGATGTGCTAGAATCATTTCAAATGTAGGTCAGTTGTGCAGGATGATGACCTGGGTCAATGTAGGATCTAGAAAGTAGGATTTAGGAATGTACATAGATTGACTTCTTTCATCTTTAAATTCTGTGGTGTTTACTACATGAACAGATTTGTGTGGATAATCTCTAGGGTGACAGTGAGTGCTACCCTGCCTCCTTCCCTCTCCTAGTTATCCAGCTCACCCAGCAGATTGTGTTCGAGAACAGACTGTGTTTTTAAAAATCTCTTATTACTGAAGTTAATAATATTATAGTTATAAATATGAATGCCTGGAGGTGTCCAGATGTGCCTTAACTAATGTAAATGGTTTTCATTCAGGAGTTTAAATTTTTACTTCATTGTAAAATCTTGCCATATAAGGAATTTTCCAAACCATGAATATCAGTTATTTTAATAAATTTACTTTGGTGCTTTTTCATTTTGGAGAAATTTCCATTTGTGACAGTAGCATCAGTTCATAAGGAAGTGTACTTACTACAATGTTCAACAATACGTGTTTACAATAAGAAAAATTAACTACATTGCTGAATTTATTTATGCTTTTGCTTAATTTTGCTACATGCTATAGTTTTCATTTTGAACTTTACTCAGTTGCAAGAAATATTTCTCTGTGTTTTACTTCTTGTTCTTAACTGCAGATGGACGCAGAAAATGGAATTCTATTAGAGAAATTATTGAAAGTTTAATTCCAGTAGATGGAAGAATCTGAAATTAATTTTTTAAACTTTTATGCTGTAGTCTTATCAGAAATATTTAAAAAGCACTGTTCTTGCTTTTTTTCCTGGATTAGAGAGAATGTTCTTTGTCACATTCTACTTTTTTCCTATTCTGTTGAGAAGCTTATTGTTTTAGTTATTTGTGGGAAGTAACTTCTTAATAAGTTTGTTTTCTTGAATTAAAGTTTTCACGTGGAGTATACAATTAAGTCCTTTGTTTTATGGCCCAAACTATTGCCTGCATATAGATTTCAGAAAGGGATACGTAACTAAGAACCAGAAAGGGCATCTTGGTGAAGCGGAGCCAACGCTGGGCAGCAGCCTCTCCGATGGCATGATGGGTCTTCACAGCTTCCTCTGAATAATAAGGATGTTGGGTCCCAGGATCTCTGACTTTAAGGAAGGTGGGCCACCTTAGACTCCATACATAATTTTAATGAGCATCGATTTTCATAAAATATTTATTAGCCATCATTTTGTAGTTGTTTAAGAAATTGTGAGCAATTGGACACCCGCTATATAAATTATAGCTGAATCCTTATAACTATCTTGAGAAACATTAAAATATCAATTCCACTTCCCCCTTCTATCAGTGTTTCAATTAAAAATTATTTGAGGTTTTTTCATAGGTATACATAAAAAAGTTTTTTCATAAAATGATTCAGTATACTTGAAAAATGAAGTGAAAGGGAAACGACATTGATGCTCACTAGTTATGTTAAAAGACCTTTTTAAAAAAAAAAGTCAAAAATTTTATGAAAATATATTTAAGGTACAAAGTTTATCATTTTTATTTTTAAATTATAATTGAATTTGTGGAACAATTTACATTACTAGGAAGATTATGTAATAAGATTTGGTACTAAGAAACCTTCAAGTTCTGCACTCACTGGTCAAAAGGGCATTTTTTTTCAACGCTGATGGATTTAGTTTCGTGTGAAGAAAAGGAAAACACAAACTGAAACAAAAGATTAGAACAGTAACAAGAAACTCATATATAACCAGTTATAAGTTTATGCAAGTGCCAGAATTATTGGAAGCTGATAAGGAATATCTACAAAAGCTTTATGGTGGGGATGTGCTTTCAGAATCAGATCTATGTTATTTGTACTGAGGAGAATCAGAAATTGGTGTGGAAACAGAATCCCATTGATACTCTCATTTGAACCATGTATTCTGCCCAGTCCAAAGTAGACCGAAATCTTTTAGTAGACAGAATTGGTCAAATGATCAGATACCAAGTTTAATTCCTTTGCTGATATGTATCAATAGTTGGTGGTTTTACTAACAAAAAGTTAAATTGAGAGACTGGCTGCAGATAAAGACGCTTTAGTGATAAGTTATTCACAAATGAAGTGACTGTCTCCCATACCATCAAGAGTTGACAGCACACTAATTGTGTGGTGTTACAATTAAGAAAACAAATGAGAGCAAAGTACTGGGTCCTTCAACAAGCATTTTCTTTTTTCTTTTTATAAAAAGGGCATTTACTTGTTTCCCAAGTAAGATGCTGGCTCTTCAGTGTTACCTAAGAAGCTAGATGGCCAGCTGGGTCTAGTCACTATTTCAATTTGGAAATTGTGACGTCCTTTGTATTTTAAGTATTTCAGGAAAGTACGTATGATTCTTAAAAATATGTATGTTTTGCTTCCCCTATAAACTCTGACTCTCCAGTGGCCACTGGACCTTTGTTCTCTGTATTTTACTGCAGTATGAATTACAGAATGCTGTGCATGTCTGTTAGTATCAATACCATGTGTATGTGGTAGGAGTTGTAACCAGTTTCTGGATCTGTATGGTACTATGAAACACTTCTTTTATAATTCTGTAACTGTATGGCAGTGTTATGCCAAAAATGTATAAAGAGCAATAGTTTCTCTTGCTTACTGCTGTATTTTAAAATATTGTTTCTGAACTAATAGAGTTCCTTTAGAGTAATTATTTTAATTTAACTATTGCCAAATATAAATCCTGCAAAACAAATACAAGCCACTTTGTCTTACTTAGCATTTTAGCATTATGTTAAGAGTACACTATGTTGATTTTGCATGATTAAAATATTTTTAAAGAGCTAGAACAAATGACTTGCTGTTTTCCTATTTTTGACATATTTTTCATGATTATCATATGAGATCAACATTCTTTTTATCTTCTAAAATAAATATTTTGAAGGGTGAAATCTTATTTACACATGAAGTCATTTTTGTTGTGAGAATTTGGAGGGCAGATCACATGTATAAATACTTGGATGTTTATTCTCTATTTTACTTTAATGCAAAGTTTAAAAAATATGTTTAATACAGATGAATGAAAGTGAATAACTAATAGGGATGACAGATTTTTTTTTTTTTTTTACTAAATAGGACTAGTCTTTTTAAAAAGTCAACTTTTTGATTAAGAAAAATTCAGTTGTGAGGTGAAAGTGAGGTGGTGGCTCTGATATCACAGGCAATGTGGATGAAGATGAGGAAAAGCATAAAATCTGAGCTTGGCGCATCAACCTATGCAGGCAGGAAAAGAGAGGATGAGAGAAATAAGAATATTCTGTGGTAAGAGTCAATGAAATCAAATCACATTGTGCATAATTGAAAAGTGGGGGTGGGGAGAGAGAGAAAGAAGAGAAAGGGAAGGAGGAAAGAAGGAAATTAGAGAGAGAGAGAGAGAGAGAGAGAGAGAAACAGTCATAGGGGTGAGTGAGCATGATTTTAACTGCAACCTTTGGGATGAATTATTTAGTAGACAGAGGAATGTGCACAAACAATTATTGTCATAAGGGAAGAATGGACACACTCTGGTAATAGAAAATAGAGAGTTTTTCTTTTCCCCAAAGGCAGAATGTCTGAAGGCAAAGCAAAATCTCAAGAGACTGGAGATTCTCTGTATCATGAAAAATTCAGGACTGAGTCTGCATTTCTTCAAAGATGTAAAAATTATTATGGGAGAGAGTTTGGAGAAAAGATTTATAACATGCTTCTCATTCTAAGGCTCAAGTGAATGCAGAACAGGCAACCTCCTGTTTCAGGGGTGGAAGGGAACCCCAGCCCGCGCGAAAGTTTGGCTTCATGTGGGTGATTTTAAGGCTTTGGCGATGGTGACTAAGGAGTCAGAATGGAACAAGGAACTGAAAGGATTATCCTACTCTTGGGATTATCCCCATGAATATCTAGGATTAATTGGAAAGCATTTTAAATTAGGTTATTAAAGAGATAGAGGTTAGAGAACCAGCATAGAGTTGACTTAAGTACTCAGGAAGACTGGATTTATTAATTTTGCTATAATAGTTAACATTCTACTATTTTTATAACCTTAGTATATATTCAACACTACCAAGGAATATATACATCTTTTCAAGTGGTGAATAATGTATTTTTTTGTGATTGAAACGGATCGTTTTAAGTACTCTCAGCTTTGGAAAAGGAAGAGGTTAGAGGAAGAAGAAAAAAACAAAGGAGACGTGGTCGGCGACATGAACCAAATGAAATCTGACAGCCTGCCTTAGAGCACAGAGGTTGTCTGTGATCTTTGAGTAGATGATTTAACTGTTGTCACAAAGAGAAGTTCAAGAAAAAGCCCCAAAGGAGTAAAATGTAAGAGCAGAGAGGCATCTTGTTTAATGGGGGAGAGCCGGCACAGAGGCCAAGTGGTCTTGGGTCCATATGGCAACATCATCACTTATAGTTGGCTGTGTGGCTGTGGGCAAGTCACATAAATCTTGTTGGCAATACATCTACTTTGTGAATTTCTTGGAAGGATTAGAGTGCAGATGAAACACCAGGGACATATTCAAGACACTCCTTTATAGTGGTTCTAGAAAAAAATGAGATATTTGATCACAGACATTATGTAGTATTTATCTCAGTGGAAATCAATCTAATCTATGTTTATAAGGTTTATTGACCAAAACAACATCTTGAGCTTTACTTATAATTTTAATGTAGTTCTTACTAAAAAAGCTACCAGTTATGGAATTGATGATTTTATATTAGACATAGTAATACTGACGAGATAGAAAATTTCCCTCACTCCAAATATAATGAATGTACAAAACAGCTCCTTTTTACTTTCTTAATTTTTTGAACTGGTTTTTCTTCTCTGCCAAGAAAGAGCTGGAGTACAACGTAGAGATGAAGCCTTTGATCAGGATCAGGAGGTTATTAGTTTATTTTAGGACACTGTCAGTATTGCTTCTTATTGAAAGCAGAAATTTTTAATTTCAAACCCTCCAAATAGATATTTACTTCATATCGTAGTGAGAACTCAATTAACAGTTAAACTATCAAAAATATGTATGTAGTTAATTCTATGAACATGGTTTCCTACTTGCCATTGTTTTCTTACAATCGGAACTAGGAAGATGAATAATCTTGTGCTAAATATTCATCTTTCAAAATTCTAAATTGTAAGTATCTTCATACTGTGAGATTAAAATGGGGTCAGAGGTTTTGGGTCATTGTCTTGTTCAACTGTTTATCCTTTCCGAATGTCAGACACATACTATAAATAAGATACAAAATAAATTCTCATTGGCATAAATAGAAGATGAACATTTTTATTTACTCTAGCATTCATTTCAACCAGTTTCCCCTCATTTTCTCTGTTTCGATGTCCAGAAATAGGAAGGGAAATTACAGACTTTTATAGTTGGCAATGAGTGTGTACTCTAATTTTATAGATAATGAAGAGAGGTGACATGACTTTTCTCCCTCAAATGCTGCAGAAGCACAGCTTGAGGTGGAACCCATGCCTCCGGCTCTCTATTCAGTGGGTTTGCAAATGGTGGCCTCTTTTAAGTCATGAAAACCCTTTAATAATTAGAATGGATTCAAAAGCATCAGCCCAGACACTGGGCTGACCTGTGCTGCAATATTAATCCAAATCTAGAGTCCTCTCCCTGAAAGAAGCTTTCTCACCACTTAGTGTATTTTCTACCAGTTAGTGTTTATGGTTAGCAGATTCTAAAGTAGGTTCGAATATTTCCATTTGGGAAAAAATGCACTGAGCTCTGAAAATGGACTTGAATGCAGTCATCTCTGACTGTGTGCCTTTGTGTACATAGTACCTGGTCCCGTGCCTTGCTGAGAGTGATGTATGTGGAAATAAGCAAGTACGAGCATAAGACGGAAGTCTCTGTAAGAGAAGCATCTGGAGCATTTGGCAGAATAAAGGCAATTCCCTTGGCAGTTCACAGCACAGCTATGTTTTTCCCTCTGGTTTTACACTTAAGAGCAAAATTCTGATTGACAGTAAAGGTCACTTTAAGAAACGGCTTTTTCCCTTCATGTTTAATTATCAGATGATTGTATTATTTCTTTGATGTAAGTTTTTCTTTTTCCTACATGTTGACAACCATTGAAACTAAAAACTCGAGTTTTCTTAACGTTTCATAGATGGTAATCCTATGGAAACTTTCATGGATGGAAGTAAATGGTAATCCAAATTCCTTTAACCTTCATGAGCAGTATTTATTAATAATCCTAAGAAAGGCTGAGAGTGTTATATATTCAGAACACTTTGGCTAAACTTGACTGTGTGAAAAGTGTGGTTCCTCATTTTGTTTGTCCTTTTTTAGCCTATTGTAATGAACTTAAATTACAAAAGTGTAGTGAAGTCACAAAATCATTCACGCTACACCCAGAAAGTAAAGAAAACGTAGCACCTATTTCTTCTGATCTTTCTCACAAGTTCCACCTCTCTGATTGGTAGGGACATTTTAGATTTGCCAATGAGAACAATTTCTATCACTTTATGTCTATATTTCCCTTTTTGGTTTAAACATCCAGACCATTTAAAATTTGAATTAGAATTGAAATAACAGCCTCTTTGGCATGACCCCATTTCTTTTGGTAAATTACTAGGCATTCAGATTTTATACCCATCCCCCTTTCCTTGCGTCTGGGGGCATCGAGATGGTTTCATTGAACATTTGTGGCAGCAGAGGAAAACAGGTGAAAAAATCCACAGGGTGTCCTCCTGATGCTGTCTGAGTACAACTGGCTGGGCTAGGCTGTTCTCAAATTGGTAACTGCTAAAATTCAACTGGTCTCATCTGACTATTTGGCCTTAAACCTGATGATGCACATGATGGAGCTGACAGCATTCAGCCTTCAAGTTCCTACCAACAGCAGCCACACCATTTTGACTCTAAGTCTCTGTAGGATTGTGGACAACGTGGGCTCCTTTGGGCCATCAAGTACAGTGGGAAACTAGAAGTACTGACACATACTCATTTTTCTATCTACCTCCTGGAGGTTTCAGTCCACATAATTCACCCGGGAAAGCGTGACACCTGTCCTGATGACTTCTGGCTTCCTTATACATCTGTGGATGTTTCTAAAGACTTTAATCTGAGTCGAAAAGGTCACTTATGTAGAAAATCAAAAGAGAAAAGAATATTACTCTTACAATAATAGACACAAAGGGTTTTTCTGGAGAGGTGGGTTAGAATCTAGAGTTGGAACAGACTTTAGAAAGCATAAAGTCCATCATCTGCATTTACCCAAGACACATTTTAAAAAGGTTCTTTCAATTTTGTGACAATTCGCTGTTCAAGTTGAGATCTATTCTTGATCTTCCAGGCCCCTAGTTTTGTGTTCTTTCCATGATGCAATATTGCCTCTTCTGTAAGAGCAAATATCTGTTTATTTTCCTACAAGATACAGTTTGGAAGATTAGTTAAATTATATGCTAAAGTCTACCTTTTTATTCACCTTTTGGTTTGAATTAAGTAAATATTTTAGTTTTGGGGACATCTGTGTGATAGAGCTTTGATTCTGTGATTTGAATCCCATATCCATGATCTGGTCATGTGGCCTTGGGAAAGCTTACTGACACTCTATGAGCTCCAGTTTCTTTATCTGTAAAGTGAGAACAATAATACCTTGCAGATGTCTGAAAGTTATAGAATTGCAATGTTTATTCTCGACACAGAGTAATTAATATAACTATTATTGTCGTTGGTATTTTTTAATATTTGTGGTTTCTGAGTGTTTAAAGCCCAAAATTTATTCTATTTTACTTTATTTTATTTTTTCATTCAACTCTTTTTTTATTAAAAATTATTGGGGTGACATTGATAAACAAAATCCAATAAGTTTCAAGTGCACAATTCAACAGTGCATTGTGCGTTCATTGCCCATAATTAAATTTCTTTCTGTCGCCACATATTTGACTCTTTTTACCTTATCTACTCCCCCTCTGGTAACCACTAGTCTATAGTCCATGTCCAAGAGTCTCTGTTTATCATGTTTGTTTGTTGCATTTAGATTTATATCCCACATGTAAGTGATATCATGTGGTTTTCAACTTTTTCTGTCTGGCTTATTTCACTTAGCGTAATTATCTTGAGGTCCATCCATCTTGTCGCAAATAGCAATATTTCATTTTTTCTTATAGCTGAGTAATATTTCATTGTTTATATGTACCATATCTTTTTTATCCAATCATAAGTTTTTGAGTAAATATCCAGTAGAGAAATTGCTGGATCATATGGTAGGTCAATTCTTAGTTTTTGAGAAACCTCCATACTGTTTTCCATAGTGGTTATACCATTTCTTAGTTTTTTTGAGAAACCTCCTCAAAATTTAAAAGCGAGGAGGAAGAAAGAGAAAGAAGAAAAGACACAGAACCAGATCTCTATATAATATCTTAGATTGCGCTTTGATTTTTTTTCAGTTTGTTTCCTGATTAGATAATAACCTCTAATCCTTCTTTATCTAATTTGATGGTTATGAGAAAAAAATGGTATCACAAATAGAAGAATCACTGTATAAGTTAAAGTTATTGTTATAAGTATTTCAGAAATCTTGAATAATCTACTTTTTAAATTAAGGAAGATCTATAAAATACTCATCAGGGAATTTTGTAATACTTAATGGTTCAGAAAGTAAGTTTCCTCTTTATCATCACAATTTTTGTGTGGAAAGCAAAAAGATCAGTGAGGTAGTTAGATTTCTCAAAATTGTATTCAAGAGAATTTCATCCATCTAGTTAAAACTCTGCTGATAAACATTTCTCTCTGCTTTTAATTTTTAGGCCTCCTACAAGTGCTCTGTAGTTGCACAAATGTTATTGCTGATTCAAACTAAAGTATGGGAATTCTGCTAAAAGAATATCTAGCCCTAGGAAAAATTTTCAAAATGCCCACTAATGTGATAAATCAGATAATTTTGAGTGGTAACTGTATGTAGATTTGTAGACTGGGTAATTCATAAAAGATCTGCTTTCAACTTTAAAGACCAAATTATCTTGCTAAGTAACTTCATTATTGACCCTGGGGAGACTTGTCCATGTCTACAGTGTCTCCCTTGTATGTATATGTACTGATGTTTTTGCAAGTGGGGTGAAGTGAAGTTTCATTAAGATATTTTTTTTCTAATATGGCAGGGAATTATTTTATAACTGGAAATAGTTTCCTCCATTACCACTCCTCCTCTACCACCACCAATTTGAAAAGATTGTCATTCTGGGAATTAGACTAATAAAGCTAATAAATAATAGATGACATTGCTTTCTGCAGTAGTCAGCTTCTAAGACAGGCTGTCTGAAATACTCAGGGGTAAATTTAACATAATATATGCAATATCTGTACATTGAAAACTACAAAAGATTGTTAAGAGAAATTTTAATCAGATTCTAATACATATATATACACTCGCATCGATATATGTGTGTGAATATATATATGTGTATATATATATATAAATGTAAAAGACTTAGAATTCCCAAAATAATTTAAAAATAAATTTGGAGCTTTTTTCCTGATTTCATACCCTATTTGAAAGCTACATAATTAAGACAGAGTGGCCTTGGTGTAGGATAAACAAATAGATCAATAGAATGAAATAAAGAGTTAGGAAATAGACCAACATTTATAGAGTCAATTGATTTTTCACAAAGGTGCCAAGGTAATTTGATGAGGAAAGGATAGTATCGTCAATAGATAGTGCTGAGACACCTGGATATTCAAAGAGAGAAAAAATTAGCCTTGACCCCTAACTCATACTGCACACAAAAATAAATTCCAAGTGGATCATAGATCTAGAGCAAAATCTAAACACATAAAACTTCTAGAAGAAAACAGGACAGTTTCAAGATTTGAGGGTAGGCAAAGGTTTTGTAGATAAAACAACCCTATTCATAAAAATTGATAAATTGGACTTTTTAAAGCTTACGAACTGTTGCAATTCCAAAGATACCATTATGAAACTGAAAAATTAAGCTATAGATCAGAAGAAAATATCTGCAATACATATATCTGAAAAAGACACATCTTTACATGAATGTAAAGAACACTCACAACTCAAAAATAAGACAAATGATAGTAAAAAAGTGGGTGGGCAAAAAGTTTGAGCAGACACTTTATAAAAGACATATACAATGGCCAGTGAGGATGTGAAAATGAGGACATGAACACATCATTAATCATTAGGAAAGTGTAAGTTAAAACCATAATGAAATACTACTACAAACCTACTAGATTGTTAAAAAAGATTGACATGGAAAAAATGTGGACCAACTAGAACTCTCATACATGCTCTTGGGCATGTAGAATATTATAATTACTTTGGAAAACAGTTTGTCAGTTTCTTTCGAAATTAAGCTCATACTTTCATATAATTCAGGTTTAGGTATTTACCCAAGAGAAATGAAATCCTATGTCTACAAAAAGACTCATATACTAATGTTCATAGCAGCTTTATTTATAATAGCCCCAAACTTGAAATGACCCAATCGTCCATTTACAGATGAATGGATAAACAATTTGTGTAATAGTCATACAGTTTATCCAGCAATAAAAAAGGACTAACTACTTATACATGCAACATTGATGAATCTCAAAAACATCCTGAGCAAAAGAAGCAAGACCCAAAAGAATATGTGCTGTATGATTGTGTTTACATGAAGTTCTAGAACAGGTTCAACTAATCTATAGTGTCAGAAGTCAGACCAGCAGTTGCCTAAGAAGGATTTGGAAGTGATTGCAGAGTTATGAGAGAATATGGAACGGTGGTGGTGGTGACAGACGTGTTCTATATCTTAATTATGGTGACAATTATATGGAAATCGATGTTAAAGCTCATCAAATTGTACACTTAAAGTAGGTGCATTTTATTATATGCAAAATATAGTATGAAAAAATAAAATAAATAAATGAACAAAATCAACTACCTTCTCAGTCAATATCATGAAAAGTAAAAACTAGAAGGTCCATCTAACTTGGAATAAGTGTGAAGGACTAAAAGGATAGTAATTCTCTCTCTATTCTCTATCTTCTTCCTAAGAAAATTAACTCCCACAACTTTCCCAGAGTTTCAGTTTTACCACCTTTCCTGGCCCATAAAATAGTTCAAAATCTTCATAAACATCAAAATAAACAGTTAAAATTCAGATGCACTTCTAGTCACTTATTTTATTCTGTCATTTCAAGTATTCGTTCTATCATTGTGTTATATTTCCTGCTTCATCATTTTTTGATTGAGGCATCTCTAATATAAGCAGTTGGATCATGTTCATCACAGGGGAAATGATTTCTTGAATTTGTTCCTTATTGAATCTTGAATCTCTTTCACATATGCCTTTTTGTCCGAGCTTTCTAACTAGTTTCTAGTTAGTTTCCCTACCCCCAATTCATTCTATAGTCACCATGTGAATTATCCTTCTAATTTCTTTTCTTGATCAAATCACTCCCCTCTCAGAACAATTCAAATTTGTTTACTAAATAATATGAGACTCATTAGTTTTCTCAGTCTGAATCCCTGCTATCTTCCGTAACTAATTTCCCACTATTCCCTTGTGAATTACACATGTGTTAGCTAACACCGACTGCAAGTCGTTCCTTCCTAAGTTCCTTTTCTATCTCTATCCTTTGCCTATGTCTCCTTTCCTCTTGGGATGCTTTCTCCTTCATTTTTTGCCTCCTAGATCTCAACACTCTCCCAAACCAGTTTGCATGTCCCCTTTTCTACCATTACTTCTACCTACTTAAGCATTTTTCCTTTCTTTTGCAGTTGCTCTTGTATTCGATTATAAACTCTTAGAAGGCTGGGGCTCAGTCTCTGACATCCTGTTCCTCCCAGAGCAGTGGCTTTGAATCTAGAAGGAAAGATAACAGTTGAATAACTATGCGGAATGAATCATGCAAGTTCATGTGGTTGAGAAGATTGAGGACTAGAATCTCTATCTCCTTGTTCCTCACTATATTACTTTTTACACCATGGGTTTTGGGAAAATCTCCCACAGTTGCCTCCAGGAGAAAGATGAGGAGAGTACATTTCTCCAGACATTGAAAATTGAATCCAAGAAGGTAGTAAAGCTTGCTGCAGGGAATCGTGGCAGAAAGGTTAGCTTGGATGCCTTTTTCTACTTTTAACCTCATATAGTAGTAGAGCAAATGGACTATAAAGTCCCGCATGGAAACTGTAACTCTTTATTAGATCTTTTATATATACTTTTTTTTTTAAAATAGAGCCTGGTTGGAGGTTTATAACATATATTGTATATGATCAATATTTTATAAATGATTCTCAAACTTTTGTGTGTGCATGTTTGAGGAACATTTTCACAAAACAGAATTTGGGATGCCTTTTTGAAGGCATTAACTTCCGCCTGCACTCACTAGGCTACCCTTTAACTCCATGATGCTGTTGAGAAGAATTATATATTGTCTTGACTAGCTTGCTCATGTTATTGCATGTTCCAGTGAAAACACAATCTTTCTTTGGTCTGATTTGACACTCACTATAAACTCTTATACTTCACACCAAATTATACCATGATGTTATATTTGACAGGCAATACTAGAAAGTGTATTGGCTTGGTCGTAGCAGAAATACATTCCTTGTATGGATAAAAATGTGATCATTTGCTATGAGGTGACACACATGTGGATATATACTACTTTAAATAATCGAAGTTGAGGAGATGGACAAAACAAACACATCACGTGGTGGAGGTTCTTTACTGTCCTCCCGAATCCATTCTCCCTTTGTTTCAACGGGATGAGGTTGTAGCTGGGCACATAGTTGTTCGGACAATGACTCACTTTCAAGCCTTCTTTCTACTATTTGAGGACTTGAGATTGAGTCCTTGCAATAGAATGTGGGAGAAGTAATATGTGCTGCTTCCAGGAATAAGCTTTGTAATAGGGGTACATGCTCTTTTCCTTTGACCAGATGGAACTTAAATATGCTCACAGCCCAGCCTTCACCATACAGCAAGGTCAATATCCTACAGCAGAGGTGGCCAAACTTTCTCTATAAAGAGCCAGTATTAAATATTTTCAGCTTTGTGACCACACAGTCTTTGCCTTGCGATGTGAAAGCATCCAAAGATGACACATAAACAAATGGACATGGCTGTTTTCCGATAACATATTATTTATAAAAACAGGTGGCAGGTTGTATTGAGCTCACAGGCCTGCAGCTTTCTAACTCCTACCCTATGGCGAAGAAACTCTGTGGAATAAAAAGAGGCATCTAAAGACTGGGTGGAGCTGCCCACCAGACTCAACCACTTGCCTCAGGACTGTTTATGAGAGAGAAATATGCTTCACTTTCTTTAAGCTGCTGTGTCTCAGGGCCTCTTTGCTCAGCAGTTCAGCTTTTTCCCTAACCAGTACAAATGAGCAGTCAGTCAGCTGCAACCTCACGTGTGAAAGCAGAAAACTTCGATTGGACTCCAGCCATTTCAGATGGACTCGTCACTGTGTCTTACTTCTCCCAAGAAGACTCTAAGTTATTCTTTCCTCTCCAGTCATTTTATTTAAGGAAGATACATTAGTCTTTCTCAGTGGCCATCTGTCTATTCAGCCCACTGTCATACTTTCTTGAAACCAGCACAGGTATTCCCAGGGTCAATTTTGACATCTCCTGAGCTGGTTGGAGAGCAGAGTTAAATCGAGGTATAATATGTGAAGGAGGTAAAATTTTGGAGGGGAGAGCTTTTTTCAACCCTCTTCCGTTCAAAGGCCTCTTTCCTCTCCTCAGATGTCTCTTCTAGATCGTAGTCTTGGATGTTGCTTTTTCCTCTTGCTTCTTCCTAGCTGTAAATTAAAGTGATAGCTTGTAAAACTTAATACGTTCTTCCCCCCATTTGTTTTCTTTTGTTTTGCTTTTTCTAATCATAAATTATATGATATAAAGAGAAAATTTGGAAAATACAAAGTTAAAAATTATGCACAGCAAAACTCCCACACATAATCATGGTTAACTATTCTGGTGTATTTTCTATTTATTTTTTGGCTTGTATTTAGGCATAATTTAAGAAACCTTCAAAATCCAAAGGGATGATATTCAGTAATTAATGCAAACAGAATTGGTGAATAACAGCCAGCGTGGTTAACCTATTTCTGCCTGAGAATCAGGGAGGGCTTGATGAAAGAGGTTAATGTTTCAGTTTGCTCTTAGAATATAAGCATTTTGAAGGAGTGAGAATAAGGGGGGGGGGGGGGGGGGGAAATCCTATGATAACAGAAAGGCATGGAGGCATTAAAGTATACATATATATGAATAATTTAATGGCTAACTGTAGTCTTGAGGAATCTGTTAAAATGTTGTGCTTCCATTTCCTTGTTTATACATTGAGGATAAACATTTATTTGCCTGCTTATCATTCTACAAAATGGAGTATGTTAAGATAATCTATTTTCAAGTGCTTTGAACTCTTCAGAGGAAATGTACCTAAAAATCTACATGTTAATTGAGGAATCAGATTTTTGTCACTCTTGCTATCTATTATGATTTTATTTATTATAAGATATAATTATTCTTCTTGTAGTTATTTCTATGAAAAATTTAAAAGAAAACAGTGTTATAAGTTTTAAATAAATATTTCTTTTGTTATTTAGACTTTATTCACAAGGAAAAATTATTAGAAAATCATACTTATCCTAGGTTAAATAAGAATAATATTAACTTACTTTTCTTACTTGTTTTTGGATGTTTCTGACTGTGATAGTAGTACCTCACAATAACTTATAAAGTTAATTTTTAACTTCAATCGTTATTAATTTGGCTGTCTCAAAATTAGGCTTTATGTTATTCAAGTACCACTCTTTAGTGTCATGAAAACGAATCACTACTGTGTGCTCAAAAATAAACATTTCAGTTGCAGACACTTGCAAATAGTTCAAAATATGTTTTAATATGACAGCAGTTACACTTCAGATATTTCTGCTTCTCAAGTTGAAAAAAAAAATCTAAAAAGCAAGGGAACAAAGAAAATATTGACAGTAATCTGCCTAAGTACCAACATGAATACTTGGAAATGTCAGATCTTTACTCATTATAGTCTTGAATTCTCCTTGTTTTATATGATAAATATTATAGCCTCTAGTTAGGTATCATGTCACATAAAATTGTACAGGATTACATTCAAATTTAAGATTGTATTCTGATGTTCACAGGGACTAAATAGAAATCTATTTGTTTAGACCTGCACAGGAGTAGTTTCACTGTCATATTGCAAATTGAGTTTTATAGTTTCATTAATCAAAAATAGGTTTATTTTTAAAAGGAACTATAACGCAGGTGTGACAGGCATAGAAAATAAACTCAAGTCTACAAGAAATATAACAATTCTTATTGCTTTTAAATCAAATAAAACAGACTCTGACTCCAATCTTATCAGACTAGAAGGAAACCAGTCCCAATCAATTGGGGTCCCCGATTCTCTTAGGATCATATCAGCATTCAGGAGGTCACATGGTGTCAGATTAGGAAAGGGTCTCCACTTGCTGGACCACCATGGTCTCAGCTGACATATCATAGCTAAACTTTAAAATCAGTAGTTCCTTGATGTTCATGGCTCTCTGTTCTATAGTGAGTGGGAGTATAGAGCTTTCTCCTCCCTAGATGTACTACAGAGCCATCCTTCTGAGGACTTGCTACATTTTTTTAAGGACACTGTGTGAAGGTGCACTTTGTGCTTGTGCAAAAGGCTAGATTGATGGGACGAAGAAGCTTAGAGTCAACCTGCACCCTGCTCACCAGAACCTGTGCCCTGGTACAAGGCTGATTCTTTTTACTCTGGACAAAACCACATCTGTTCAAAAGCCGTGCTCCTTTTGGCCTACATCTGCCCAGAGGGGGCACCTTTTCCAGTTGTCACAAAAGTTTCATGTATAGATTAACTGCAGCCCTTTCCTCATTCCGGCATTGCCATAGAACACAGCACATGTTGCTGCCCCTCGTAGACACCTCCCCTCCAGGTCTCTTGTCCTCTTCTTACTGCATGAGAGATGAATCTCTTCTCTCAGCATGGCTGCTTCTCAAAGGCACTTTTCTTTTTCTGCTCTCTTCCAGAACTCCGGTGAAATCTCCTTTGAGGATTTAGGATTTGCAAAAGAGTGAGAAGGCCCTTGGCTACAAGGGGTTTGGCTCTCTGTCTGGCCAAGCTATCCATGGAAAGAAATGATCAGACCCTGGTTACCAGCTTGGAACAGGAGACAGGTGACAACTAAGAGTATAGTATACACACTAATATCTCGTAATTCTCTACTACCCAAGTGTTAGGGGGAAATATTACGTTATAATACTTATGATCTGGCACTCCTCCCACCTCTAAGGAGGAAGAACCATACCATCTGTTTTGGACTTGAGGAGTGCTCTTCAGGATAAGGAATGAGGGAGAGAGAGCTCAGAAGTCAACAGCTGGACATGAAGTTTTAAAGAAAGGAAGGTAGGGGGCTGTATAAGGCAGAGAGGAGCCCCAGCAGAGAGGAGAACAGAAAGGGGAATCCTATGGAAGAAGTGGGGTAGCCGCCGTGACAGTGAGATATTAGAGAGCTGTCAGAAGAGTATCCTTAGAAAGTCCCGCTGTGTATTGCATGTTGTAATTTTCCCACCACCTTCTCCTCAAGAGACGAAGCGAAGACTTCGTTGCTTTTTCAGGTCTGTGTGTGTGTGTGTGTGTGTGTTGGGGGGTAAGATTTGTTATTTTTTAGGCCATGTCACTGTGCTGAGATTATCTTCCAGGTGGCCCAGTGTATTTGGGCATGTGGTTATTCTGCATTATCACCAGAGAGTGCAGCCCCTGAGGGAAGGATAAGTAAAGAATAAGTCAAACACAAGCTGATCTACCCTTATGAGAATGGCGAAAATAAAAACAAACAAACAAAAAAAGGAAAATACCAAGTAGTGGTTAGAATATGGAGGAACTGGAATGCTCCTTCACTGATAGTAGAATGTAAATTGGTATAATCACTTTGGGAAGCTGTTTGACAGTAATTACTAAGGTAGAACATATTTATATCCTATGGCCTAGCAATTAACACCATAGGTGGATTCTCAACAGAAGTGCATATATATGTGCACCAAAGCACATATACTATTCATAATAGCCTCAAACTAGCCATCAAACTGCCATCATAATTCATAAATAAATAGTAGTATATTCAAGGATAGAAATCTAGATAGTAATGATCATGAACCATTTATAATGATACACAGCAAGAGAGTTGATTTTCACAAACAGAATGTTGAGTGAAAGAAATCAGACACAGAAGAGTTTATATTCTATGAATCTATATAGAGAGAGTACAAATGCAGGCAAAACAATATCAGTGGGGATATTGTAATATTGTAGAATTGATATTGTAATATCAGTGGGAATGGTGATAACCGTTGTGGACATGTTGGTGTTAGGACAGAACTACAAAAGAGGCTTCTGAAATGTTGATGTTTTGTTTCTTTTCTGACTGCTGGTTACATGGCTGTATTCAGCTTGTGAAAATAAAGCAAGTAGTATAATTATTATGTGTGTACTTTTTGGTATGTTTCTCACACTTCAATAAAAAGTAAAACAAAAAAAAATGGGGTTAAATTTTGCCACACTTTATACAGTGAATTTTTAAAAATATGATTGTAAGTCTCTCATAAAAATATTGAGTAGGAGCAGAAATCATTACTGAATCATTTTATGTCCATCAGACTCTGATACAAAGAACTGAAAAATATCATTAGCTGAGGAGCTTGGGAAATAGAATTATCTCTTCTTAAAGATATCAACATCAGAGTTCATCTGACATTTTTGTTTGTCCCACAGCAATGCAAAGATGAAAGCAAAGATTACATGAGATCATGTTATAAATGACAAGCACAGTGCCTGGCATAAAGTGGTACTCAATGAGTGAAACTATCTTTAATTCTAAGGGCTGTAACTATGTGGTCCAAGAAAAGAGACATGTTTATCAAGACAACATGTCTGCTATGGCCTGTTGCCCATGTGTGCATGCAGGACTGGACTGGATGCTAATTCTGGTACGTCTTGGGGTCCCAGGTGTGGTCTGTCGAAACGGGTTTACTTTTAAGGAATACAGAGGAAGGTTGAATATATCAACCAAAATTTATTGAACATTTGCTTGGTGCCAGGCATTGTTCAAAGCAGAATTGATTGGAAGAAGTGGAGAAGATGGTACAAATTATTAGAATTTAGCAGTTTGGAAGGAGGTCTTGGCAGTATCAGTGCAAATCTTAAAAGTTTTTTTTTTTTAATTGGATAAACTTCATCCTGTGGATGGAATCTTTTGTTGTCGTTGTTCATAACCTTTGAAGTAGGTAGTACTGTATTTCACAGAGAGGTAAACAAAGTCACAGAAAGGTTAAGTAATTTGCCCAATGTAACACAGCTAATAAGAGGCCTCATCAGTATTTAAACCCGGACAGTCTGACTTCAGAGTCTAAGATGTTAGCTATTAAACTATGCTGTCTGAGTTATGTTTACTTGCTCATGTTTATGTCACCAAGTCAAAACAGGACAGAGCAGGATGGGCCAGCCACAGTGCAAAGGCAGAAGGGTCCCAATGTCAGAGATTAAACCAGCAATTAAACCAGCAAATGATATCTAGTCCAAGGAGTCTCGGAAATCTCTGGCAAATGTTTTGCTGGAAGGTTTAAAACATAATTCAAATTCACTTAAAAGTCTAAAATAGTTTCTTACAAACAAGAAAAGGCTTCATCAATCAACTGGATGCATATTAATATCAAATAGTCATTTTAAGCTATTCTATTTTATTGGAAGAGTTTTTAATCAATATTCTGAGATAATATACTTAAGTTGACATAAAATTCCTTTTTGCATTTTTTTAGTAATATAAAAGTATTCTTTTCCCCATCAACCGACATTTAAAATACATTTTTTCATATTAGTGGAATTTTATGTGCCTGTTAAGTACCATGTGGAAGTAATCAAGTCCTATTATAAACTTGTCAATTCAACACCAATTTCAAGCCATTTACCCACTCAGAATTAGCAGCAATGCAATTTTTAACTTACAGTTTATATTTTAAAATCCTTTTAATTTTGAATTTACTTGTTGGATATAAGTTAATTACTTTGGCAGGATCTGGATCATGCCCTGGTTTGCACCACTGGGAGCCGACACTCATTGCCACAGGTGGTCGGCGGTGAATGGCATGGAAGATATCTGGGAGGGAGACTTAGTGTTTCCCAGCAGATACATGACTAGCTTTCTCTCTTTGAGAGCTTCATAGACTTTTTCAGATCACTCAGGCTCAGGCTGGGGATTTATTTCAGTTAGAGGAAGAATGCAGATTCTCCACTAACCTCATTCTTTTGCAGAGGCATAGACAGGAATCTGGTTTCCTGACCATGTGTATGGAGGGTGGGACTCATGGCAACTGTCAACTTACTTTTTTCCCTCATTCTTGACCCTGAGCCCATGTAAAGGGACACTGACCCCTGTCAAAGGAGACACTGATAAAGGGACACCAGAAAGCCTCTCCAGAGTATCCCCAGTGGTCCCAGGAGGGCCTGAGTGATGACTCTGAGAAGGTCTAGAATCACCAGATCAGAGTCACCTAATGGTCTTAGCTGGGCATCACTCAAAGAATAAATAGCAATGATCTGAATTGTGGGGCATCTCAGACCAGATAAACCCAGACTACCTCTTAAAAAAAGGCCTCAACCACTTCATATCTTGTTTTTTGAGAAACTGACTTGCTTTTACATAGGGGAAGTCTTGCCTGCCCCAGGCATGGCCTCTGGCCTGCCTGTTGGCACAGGTGCCCTGCTTCTTCACCTTAAGTTTGAAGGGCACTGTCATCATTTATAAAGCTCTTAACCTGCACTGTCAGCATCCATAGTTCTCAGCCTATAAGCCAACTCCTTGTCTGCTGACATATGGTCTTGGTGATTTTATCCCTCTGGACACCTGCCCTAACGCTGTCTATCCTAGCCAGCTGGCCTCCCATGCTGCCTGTACATTACTCTGCCTAGACTCTGGGCATACCTATGTCCTGCCCACATTATGATATTTTAGAAACTAGGTCACATTTTGAAATCCAAAGATGCCATAAAAGAACAATAGAGAAAAATTTTCCAAGGACTTAGTACTGGGACAGATGAACTTTTTAAAGGAATAACATTTCCTGGTTAAAGAAGAAGTAGCTTCTTCCTGCCTCCCCCCAACCCCAAGCCCCTCATTATAAAAGCAATTTATGATCCCTGTAGAAAACTCAGGAAATTCTGGGGGAAAATGATACTATGCTAAGCACTGCACATTGTCATTCATTTATTCAGTACTCGGAATAGAGTAGTAAACGATTTAGACAATGTTTCTGCTTTGATAGATCTTATTTCCTAATAAGGTAAATAGGCAACAAACAAATAAACAGAGAGTTATAGATAGCAATTAAGCCTTTTGAGAAAATAATACCGCATTAAGGAATAAAGAGTGATGGTGCGGGTCTATTGAGGGAAGGATAGTTAAGTCGGAGAAGACAGCATTTAAAAAGAATTTGATAAAAAGCGGTGAGTCATGCAAAGATCTGAGGGAAGAGCATTCCAGCAGAGGAAAGAGCAGGCAGGAATGGACTTGTATTTGAAGGACAGAAAGAAGGCCAGTGTATGTGCCAGAGTTCAAGTGACTTGAACTGGTGATGAGGATTAATGAAGGAGATAGGAAAGGTAGGCAAGAGCAAGGTCATGAGAAATCATAGGCATTGGTAATTAGCGTTATTCTTACTCTGCAACGGGAAGTCTTTGGAGAGTTTAAGAAGGGAGAGATCTGATGCAATTCATGCCATAAAAGATCATTTGGTGTAGTGTGTAATGGCCATATTTGGGTTATCTTATTGAAACCTCATCAAAAACCTGTGAGGTAGCCATTAAGAGACTTACATGATACATAAGAAAATTTAAATAGCAATTGGTAGAAATGGGACTTTCATATGGAAGTTGGACCACAGAGCTCACGCTTTAACTGTATTTTCCTTTTGAGAGTTCTGGAAGGGTACAGAGGGGCTTCTTCAAATGATGAAATTCCAGAGAAATATAAACTGTCCTGAGAGATAGGGCTGGGAATGGGACCACATTGGGAGCCAGACCCACCCAGGTGTAGCAGAGTCAGGTACCTTCACAGCATATCTGCTTTTTACTCTGGTTCCCATCCCTTTTCTGGTCCTATGAGTCAGCCTCCTCTACTTCCTTATATTTAAGGAGTGCATAACAACTGCCTTTCCTCGCTTTCTGTGTCTTCTCTGACCCTGATTCTAATTCATGGTGGCCTCCCTGACTCTGCCATGGTAGTGTGCTGTGTCTGTGTTTTGGTTTTTCATTTACACATTTCTCACAGCAGCACTGGCCTGACATAGTTATAGCGTGTTAATTGTAAACCAAAGAAACTAACTCTATCAAGTTCTATTAAAAATGAATGATAGAAACTAGGATAGATCATAAGAACTCTTGGAACTTACGGAACCTAAGTATCTCTAGAAGATCTCAGAAGCAGGGTCCAAAGGACACCCCATGTATGTGCCAACCCCTGAATGTTTGTTTTTCTTTTCTGCCTTTGTATAACATGGCCTGAAATTCAAAGCCCTCGAAAAGAGAGTCTGATTGACCCACAGTTAGTAATATACCAGCCCTTTGCTATTCCAGGCAATGATAAGGAAGTTAGTTGAAGGAACCTCCAGTGATGCTTGATTTCACTTTCCCAACAGGATTGCACATAATAGGGGAGATAATTACCTAGGAAGATATTGAAATGCTATAAGGAAGTGGGGGAGGGGAGGTGAATGTTAGGTAGACAAAATATGTCCAATATTTCTCATGCTTGTTCATCTTTTTTCTTACCACAGCATACCACTCATCATTTACTGGCTAGTCTATAAATGGGCTATTCTATAAAGTTGTGGTCAGCCGTAATGTATTTCAAAGTAAAATATAAATGACTTTTCAATTATCTGCTATTTTGAATTATTTATGCCATCACTTCCTTCTGTTTGCACGTGTTAGATCTGATCATGGAAAATGACTATATTATAACTATTTATCAGACAAAACTCTGGCACCATATTCCTTTATTTACAAATACTTCTTCAGCATTGCTCTTTTATTTACTACTATGGCAGGTGCTATGGGAGATAGAGAGGCACTGGATAAGTTGTGATTATTGCTTTCTAGGTGCTTAGAATCAAATATAGGAAACGATACAAAATAAACAATATAAAATATCGTAAAACAGTGCATAATCAAAAATAAAAAGTACATCTCTGTGTATGGGATAGTATGATTGACAGCATAAATTGTGCTAATGTAAGAGGAGCTAGGTGCAATGTGTAATTTAAATCTTGAAAGAATATGTTTGGTCTGGGAAAGAGATAAATTTGTAATGTGGCGACTAGATGATCTATGTCCAGGCTATGGTAATCTGTTACAATTTTTGTTATTCACTTGTTTCAGAAGATAGGACAAAGATTGATTTAGAGTCTCTGTCTCTTCTTCTGTGTGTTAAAGATTTTGTCCCAGGGTCATTCCCCTTGGCCACAGTCCTGCTATGTAGCCTTGTAGGGAGGTGCTGCAGTTTTGCCATTTATAAACGGCACAGGCCTGGCTCTCCTGTCTACCTCTATCTTTCCCTTGCTAATGTCATGAAATGCCTCTGGCAGCATAAATAACTTTATTACTAGGCTGTAAAATGGAGCAAGTTATTAATATTGCATGAATTGCTTTCTATTCAATTTTTTTTTCTCTAATAAGGAAAGATCTCACTATATTCTAGAAAGTATGTCCTTAAAACTGCTGAGTAGCATGTATTGAATGAACCAAATTAGGAAGCTCCACTGCTGCTGGAAATTTTGATTGGATGCTTGTTTAAGTAAGTTCAGGTTTACTTCTGAGATGCTCATTTTCTTTAGGAATTCAATTGATTAAGGCAGCCTAACTCTCAGCAGTAACTACAAGAAATTAGATTTTACTGTGAATTGCAGGCCTGCGATTGATGATATGACACTCTGAGCATTATCAAGAGGCTTGTGGACTGCTTTGTTGTGGGAGGTAATTAACACTGAAAGCTTTTGAAAATTGAGGTTTACAGGAGCAGGCCCAAGTCAATGATGTTTTGTTTTATCCGAGATATTTGAATAAGACATGAATAAGCCATGCTCAAATATCACGTTACAAAACCCAAGTTTAGGCAAGATATTAACCTCTCTACAAGCAGAAGTTAAGTTAAAAAGGAAAAAATAAAATTCCCTCCAGATCAGTGTGATTAATTACTCTTTGAGGAACCAAGGAAGAAAGGGGTCTACAGATATTACACACTGAGCTTCGTTTGATATGTTTGTTTTCCTTGGGCCACTAATAACCGCATCTTAAGTTTTCTTCTTTTTTGTTGTTTAAAGATTGAGAGTCTACTCTATCTTTTATTATAAGTTAGTTTAAAAAGAAAACTCTCTTTGAAAAGTCAGGATGCTAGGTTCTAGTCCTGGATTCCCAGCTCACATGATTTTCAACCTTTATGTCTCCAGTGTCGGGAAGCATCCGACTCATAGTATGGCCTTGCCCAATCTTGAGTGTGCAATTCCTGGCTCACTAGCAGAGAATAGACTGACAACCTTCTCTCCTGCTACTTAAATGCCACAATTTTATTAGTGGTAACAAACTACTGTGACATATTTCCAACCGATCATGACCTATCAAGTACCTTAACAACTGAATCTGTTACACCCACAGTCTGGCTGACTATGAATGAATCACTTAATTTCTCTGTGTTTCACTTTTCTTATTCAATGGCCCCTTCCAGTTCTAAAAATCTACAAACACTGTTGTATAGCAGTAATCAAGCCAAATGCGGCCTCTTTGTATATTTATATCATATAGATGTAAGAAATTGTCATACTTATTAAATCTTATAGTTATTCCAACACCAGATCTTGAATTTGACAATGGATCAGGGAAATTATTTGGGGTGTGTAGTTAGTTATTCTCATTGGCATTCAACGGCAGGGTTATGGCTACTCCTTGAATATATTCTAACTTTCTTTAATGTCCATGTTGGCTCTATCAGGCATTAATGCATAATGAATACAAGTATACTACGATACAAATATATTTACAATCTATTCCAGCCATCAGGGCACTAGCCTACAAGTTCCATGACAGCCTGGCCTTTGGTCTGGTTTGTTCACATCCTCAGATTCTTACACAGAAGAGATGTCCAATGGTATTTGTCGAGTCAACTAAGAACTTCCATAGTAACTACAATATATAAAGTAGTGGTATCTATTATTTTTTGTACTACCATACTGTTTGTTTACATGTGAAAGAAACTCAACTTGAATGAACTTAGGAAAAAAGAAAAGATACTGTTGTGTGACCAGTCCTAGAATAGCAGGTGGCTGCCTGGCTTTAGGGACAATACTCAGGGACCCAAACCAACATCTTTCTTCATCTTTTATACCTGATTTGTTCTACCTTCTTCCACAAGGTGACTCACAGCCACAGGTAGCACCTCAGTTCACATTTCAGTTTTACCAGCAGGGAGGGACCACCTCCTTCCCTAGTTTTCAGTCTGACTTCAGTTTTTTACCCACTCTTAGTGGCAAAGGTTAGGGGTAGGACAAGGTTTAATAGAAGACCTTTCATCAAAGATTTGTTGGTTTGTGTATAAAAAGTAGGTTAAAGATGAGAAAGCTTTAAAAGTATATTTGTTAAACATTCTATTTTAACTTGAATTAATTTGCCAATTTTTAAGTATAAATTTAAACATTTTTTTAATTTAAAAAAAAATTTTATTTTTCAGTCTGGGACTATTGTTTGGAACTCTATTTTGCTCTTAAAAAAAAAAAAAAAACCCAGACTTTAT
Organism: Pteropus alecto; assembly: GCF_000325575.1. Classification (NCBI taxonomy): domain Eukaryota; kingdom Metazoa; phylum Chordata; class Mammalia; order Chiroptera; family Pteropodidae; genus Pteropus; species Pteropus alecto. The sequence goes on along the minus strand of NW_006494614.1, from coordinate 22,266,272 downwards.
CCTTTATGCATCATACTTTCCCACTGTGATTTCTTTAAGACAGAGCTAATACTTAAGGATACATGCAGTCAATCTGAGTGTAGAATCCTTCTAGATGTCTAAGATTTCCTCCTCAATTATGTATAGTGATATTTCTCATGATTTATTCGACAGCTCTCTGTGTGTGTAAATGTGTGTGATTTACATTTATCTGCTTTTCCCAAAGCTTTCAGGACACATTTTATAAAATTAGAACTTTTATTTTCTTCTATACTCATTTTATGATTGTTTAATATTTAATAAAATTACATACTTACGATAACTTGTGAAACTGGCACAAAGGTGTAGGAATAAATGAAACTGACTCTTGATGAGTATACTACTCAAAAGGGGCAACCAAAGTATGCAGACATTCTGACAGATGCCAACTAGTCCCAGTGTTAGTGTGCCCTGTGTACCAGCTGGTCATGGGAGGGTACTGAAGAATATCTTTTGCTCTGGTGACTTGCCTTTAACATATGCAACATCTCTGCCTTTGCATCTCTGCAGTGCATAGAGAGACAGACACGCGCATATAAAAATGTATAATGTAGAATGTGATGGGCCATAGTAACAATCTATACTATGAAAGCAAAGAAGATGGAGTCACTAATTCTGCATGAGGCTGGGAGGTGAGTTGCAGCTGCTTCTTTAAGAACAGCAAGGGAGAGAAAGAAAATGGCAAGTACTAAGGCAGGGATGTGTGAAAGAACAGCACAGTTTGTGACAACTTCCAATTGTTGAGAGTTTAAGATTATTAAAAACTGAAGAAATGCCAAAACAAATTTATGAAAATTGTGATGTTTTAAATGTTTACATTTAATAAATTAAAACCATTAACTCATAAAAAAGGTGCTATTTATAAGGAATTTCAGGATTTATTTTAAAAAGCCATCCAGGCAGCATGGGCCAGCAAAGGGGCATGTTTTAAACTCCATGACAAACAATGGAGTGATGGATATTCTGTCAGTATATTTATATGACTGCACGTATAATATCATTTGGAGATAATGCCAGAAGCCTAACTTCAAAGTGGTTAAAATGTTCCTCCATAGCCAAATGGCTCTCTTCCATGCATGTCTCCTCACTCATATACACCTGGAACATGGTATATTAAAATGCAAACTGAAAGTGGTCGGAGATGAATGCTATGTAAGATGTGTTTTAAAACTAAATTAACTAAACAATAATGGGAGACAACAAACAAATTATGAAGGACCTTGCAGCTGTGCTCAAAAATTTGAAAATAAAAGTAACAGAAAACTCAATAGTTTCCCTCTCTGAAAAAAATCTATTGGCAGTCACAAGCCAATTCTTACATTTTCCCATTCTTTATATTATTTTCTTATAAGACTGTGATCCTCTCCTAAAGATATTAAATAAGTTCAGGATTAAATACTGAATTATTATGTACCCATGACTCCAGATAACAAAATACTGAAATATACCTTTAGTTGAGTAACTTGGGATGTAGAATGATCTGGCTTTAAAGATAAAATTTTGGCTCAAGTTGAATATGAAAAATGTTCAAGAAAATATTCAACATCGGAGCTTTGCACAAATTCTGATCTAGATAAAGCATCCTACATTCTCACAGTTTCTGCAGTTCTTCTATGAGCTTCCACCATCATCATTCACTCTGACATAATCTACAAGGGATTTGGCTGGTGATGTCTCTCCCTGTGGCACTGTATCTTTACCCTAGCAGGTATGGCTTGTGGTGATGGATGTCATAAAGATGCACAGACAGCATGAGGATAAAAAGGTTGTGGTGTCTCAAAGAAAAAAAATAGTAAGCAGAATAATGCTAGCTGTCAAAGAATGTGATGAGCAATCTATTTTCTCATATTTGTTAATAACTCCAGTTTTTAAAGAAAAAAAGGAGTATACTTTTGGAAACATTATCAAGGAGAATAACCTTTAATTGAATGAGGTATATCTGACAGTAAGTAAGTTGTAGATGGATTTTTAAGAGTGATGAATACTGCTATAATGAGGACCCATAAACTGGAAGAAATCATGAGCTAGTTGACAGCTTTTCATGCGTTATAACTTTCCTTTTAGCCCTGAGTCATAGTTTGAATCTTTCAGGCTTGACCAGGCACTGACAGGGCTAACATGTTAACTTTCAACACAACTGACTAAATGGATTAAGGAAGACTTTAAAATGTACTTGACATTTCTAAGAGTCATGCAAATGTAAAATTGTTTAAAATTTTGAATTTTTACTTTTTATCTTGACTAATTTTATTTTCCATATGGAATTAGAAGATCTAACTTAAAGGATTAAATGATAGGATTTTATATTTCAATTACTGATCACTAACATGACAATTTAAAAAGCCAGTGCAAAATGGTAGATGAAGTAGAGATAATAAAATGTGAAGGTCGGACTTTGAGATCTTTGCATTAATGATTAGATTCAGATGTCTAAATGGGCCCTGAGGTGATAAATTGGTTTTGTTTAAGAGATGCAATTGTGAGCTGAAGTTTATGTGACCTGTCTCTATTTACAAGAGTTTCTAGCTTTACTCAGTTAAAAAAGGGAGAATATATCTATTCAGTTTACTAGACTCATGAATGGATCATAAATGGAAAGGCATGGAATGGTTTGAATGAAATTGTAAATAACATCTTATTTATTTATATTTTTGTTTCTACCTTTTCAAAGTTGTTTTGATTGAGATAAACTACATTGTGTTATGTGTCGCTACAGCCATTTACCAACACTGGTTTCACATATATTAATGTATTTTTAGGTGAAGTTGGTGGTTCACCAAAGGTAGTATTTTTTTACTAAGAGTATAATAAGAAATTTATTACATATCAATATGTAAATATAAACATAATATTTATAAAATCATCTCTATATTAAAATGTTATATAATTAATATTTAGACAAAAAGCTATATAAATTACATAAATATGAATGAATATACAATAAAAGTCTCACAAAGCAAACTTTATTCTTACCACTCTTTCAGGGATCAATAGGGTGTGTAGAGCTTCCAAATCAGTGTGTCAACATCATCCTGGCAGCTCAGTCTCATACAATTCCACAAAAGAAATGCTGTGTCAGCTAGAAAGAGCAATTCCCACACCAGGCAACCTATTGGAACCAAGGTCCAGTCCTAGGGCCCCAGAGTGACTCCATAAGCATGAGTCTCAGAACTCTTTGGAGGCATCTGGTTGACCCTAGGTGTGGGTTTAGGGTTGTAGAATAGGTCCTAAAGGGGAGAAATAGGAAATGGAAAGAGGGGGGTTGTCCCTCTGCAGCACTGCAGGCCCCCGCTGTTCCTAGGCACTGTAAGGAAGCCACTCCAATGTGTGAGGGAGAGGCCGAGAGTACTGCCCTGTGAATTGTTCTACTATCTCACAGTTTAAAGAAAGTCTTATGATGCTCTAGATGGACAATTCCCTAATCTTTTTGTGCCTTTCTGTCTTTCCATTTGATGTCTTGGGAGAGAAAATTTGATCAGCTCAGTTCGAATGATGTGTCTATGTTTGTTTAGGCAAAGGAAACAGGAGCCTGTAGTCCACATACGACCATTTTCTATCCCAAACTTTCTCCATGAAAAGGCTAATTCCAGCAGGTGGAGATCCTTTGAACTAGGCAGCCACCCAGGTGGCATCACTGAGAGATATGAATATCCTTGGGATTTTGGACCTCAGTGCTAATCTTTTCAAGGGCTTTAGTCCAGCAGATATAGACAAGTAGGAAGTATTATCTGATCTTATGGGAGGAGAACCAAAAAATAAAAGGATGCGTGATTTGCTCAGAGTTTCATGGGAGTCCATAGAAGAGACAAGGTTAGATCCATGCCTTCTTACTTCTAGTCTATGGCACCATTTTGCTGTTCAATGCAATGAACTCAGAAAATTTATTGGCATTAAATCGGCTTTTTGGGTTCATGTCATTCCTTAAAAACAAAAAGCAAGCAAACAAACAAAAAAACAAAACCCTACAGAACCTTAGTTAATACGAAGCTCTCCAAAAAAATTATATTTACTGCTACATATCTAGTGCAGTCTTATAATGGCTTGCTTGATCATTTACTCTTACTCATATAAGTCCAGCAGTCTATAATTTCTTGCGACACTTCTTTTTCCTTTTTATTAGATAGGGAAAGCAGTTTGCTTCTTTCATCCTCAGAGGTTTTCTCGTGTGTCTTTTATAATTCCTCAGAAAGATTGAATAATGGCTCTGTAGTGACAGCAGTGAAGCAATTTGTGAGCCTTCAAAAAGATGCAGTGCAGGTAAAAATTATTACTCTGTGTTAACAAAGTAACATATGATACCTGATATATTTTACTACGATCCTCGTGTCCATCCCTCTGGCTTTTCCAGAATTATGTCTCTGAAAGTATATTTTTAAAATGTGCAATAGACATTGGTCAAACTGGAAGAAAATATTTTTATGCTTTTTCTTTTTAAAATATTTAGAGCCAGTGGGGTTATATCTATGGGCACTTTGGGAAGCATTAAGTGCTATTGACTGAAGACATTGGCAGCCCCAAACTGAGAATTTTATAATCTTTTCCGGATCTCTGTCAGTGTCCTGGTGCAAAGATTTCTTAGTAAATAGATAAAATCCAAGAGAAGAGCCCCCAATTGGTCTAAATCATTTTGATGAGCACCTTACACTTGCTAACTACCGCATTAGATTCCTACAGTGAAGAGTACTGTTTTAAAAGTATGTGTATTTTAGAACAGGTATTTTAATTCAGAATGTAGGCGACTTCTCCTTTTAGAAAAAGAAGTTTCAAAAAAAAAAAAAGAAGGCTTCAGTAGAGGAAGAAATATAAGGAGCTCAGCTAGTGGTCAGGAAGGAATTTACTAGAGGTAACAACTCTGTTTTGTCAGAAGTTAGGATCTGGTTATCATCATCGTCATAGAGAAATCTCTGGTTTCTGCTTCAAAATTCTAAGTATACTTTTTAAACTCTCCTCTAATGTTTATTGCCACTATCTGACTCTGAATAGAAAATGTTTCAAATGATTCAATATTTTCTAAAACTTATTGGATTTAATTCTCCCCTTAGTGACTGAAAAGATAGCATCCTATGTCTGTTGCCTTTCCCACCTCACCAAAAAATCCCTTCTAATTTTCCAAGAATGAACTCGAGCTGCTTCGTAAAATTATCATTTAATACTACTAACAAATGAGAAATTGAGGGTGCTGAGCAAAAAGTTTTTTTTTTTTACCAAAGTAAGGGCCAAATACACTCAAAAAATATTTAAGGGCAGAGGGAGAGAGTTCTGAATCTATCCTTAAGCCTTGACTGCTCATGAACCCACTCTTCTTTCATGGGAAATTGCTCTCCCTTCAAAGGACCCACTCATTCCAGCCTAACAGTGGACCATAGGGCTGTTCTATTGATCTGCTAGTTGTTTCTGCAGATGCTTTCTCGACCATATTTAAATCACGCATTGAAACAACATAAACCTGATCAGGAAAGAATTTAGAGTGTCTGGCTGAAGTTGGTAGTAGCAGAGCATAGTCGTCTGGGGGCGGGGGGGCAGACAAATTATTTATTCCAAATAACCATAAATATTACACTAGATTCAGGGGTAAAGTTAGTACTTTTTGAGAATAGTTTGCTGTAGGGAACCAGCCATGAAGGTTTGGCTTTTCACTGGCATATATTAGATGGTTCCCCAGGGCGGGGCAGGAATGTCTCTCTTAGGAAGCCATTACTTCCAGGTTGAGCTCTCAACAAACCATTTCCTGTCTTTGGTCTAATTAAACTATACATTTTGTGGGGGTGGTGGTGTATAAAATAGAGATGCTGACATATCAGCATTTATGCTGCTGACACAAATGTTCTGAGTACAGTTGAAGTAAGTGGTGCTGACATAAACCTTCTCCTTGAGAACAGCTGCTAGAGGTGCTTTTTAGATCTTCTGATAGATTAGCTCTAAGCATTATCTAGCCTGAAAGTTGAAGCATCCACTACTGAGATTCTACAAAAAATTAACCTATTGATTTTTAAATTACTTGTATTTCTTTTATGCCAATAACCACTTAAATCAGAGCATGACTTTTTTTAAAAAAATTCAGTATTAGATAAAGAATATAACAATGATTATCTTTGTACTAGAAGATTAATTTGCAGGGTTCTGAAGATGACTAAAGTTCATTAGTTTGGGGTGGAAAATGGAGGCATGACTGTTACTGTATAAAATAAGTTGAGTTGTAATACAGAGTTCATGTTAATATAACTTTTGAACTATTGAGTTAGTTAACTGATAGTTGCCGCTGTTGATAATTTTGTAAATGAATGTGATGAAAGTTACAGTTCTTCAGGGAAAATTGCACACACACTCAACATAATACACACATATATAAGGGATTTAGAACTTGCTAAAGTCTCCATAGGTCAAAAACCTCCTTCATTGGTTCTATTACATGATCAGAAATGGCATTTGCCACCTACATTTAGGAGTGCATTATCCCCAATAAGCCTTTTAGAAGACGATGTCTTCACCCATAGTATCTTTCTTTAATGTTGATAATCAAGGATTTTGTGAGTTAGCAGGATCTACCAGGTATTGGAGGTATATTAGTTTAACTCCTCCAAGAAGCTAATGTCAAGGTGGGAGCAGATGTGCAAGAGATTCTTTGGAAACAAATGGCCGTGAAGGATAGAGAAGGAGAGAGCCGGAGTTGGCAGGTAAACCTTCAGACCTGGAGGCAGATCTGATACTTGTGAAAGCAGAGCAGGGAGAGAGGATTGAATAGGAGCTCAGAGAGCAGGGCTATTCTAGAAAGTCTCAGCCAGGCCAATCGGGAGTCCCTAAGCAAAGTTTGTGCATGAGAGGAGTTTTGAATTGGGCAGGTCGGACTGCCTCTAGTAACCCCACCGGCCCCATCTTTGCCTGGGGAAGCCCAGAGGAAGCTCTGCCCAAGCATGAGTGCTGCAGCAGATTCAAGGTACAGCACCTGGAGGATGTCAGTCAAACATGCTCCCCAGGCAGAGTTTCTTGAAAAAGGATCGAAGCAGTTGTCTTCATGGCCACCACAAAGGGATAAAAGCATCATTGTAGGTGCAAAAGTGCAAGTTCTTTTTTTTTCTCCTACTTTCTAACATTTTGATAGCTGCTTCTCTTGGCCAATATGACTCTGCCAGTCAAAGCAGCACACAGGAACAGGTAATAGCCTATCATAAATTTGTGACTTAGTTTCTTATCTTCATACAATACTGTAGCCACTTTAATTGTTTAATAAGGGAATGGGGTGAAGTGAACATTATCCACAGAGGTTGAATGCAGCCTTTATTTACATTTTGTCCTGGGGCAATCAACATCATCATCAAAACAACAATTTGCAATTTAAGTGTAGAGCCCAGAACACTCACCAAAATCTCACAGAAGTCATGCTAATATTCAGTGTCTCTCTTGGTTTGTAGTCTCAGTGGGATTAAGTCCTAAAATTGGTGTTCAAGTTTTTTTCTATGTCCCCACCCACTATGAACCAAGACCGGTGGATTATCGGCCCCTTTCTCTCACTTCCACAAAAGACACATCAAGGATTTCCTTCCTTAACCAGTAGAGCAGAAGATGCACTACTCTCCCCTGGGACTGCACTGGCTGGGAGAAAAAAGAGGTGTTCTGAGAGGATAAAGAGGCAGGGACAGGGTAGGGAAGGCTAAAGAGAGCGCCTCTGCAGCAGCAAAGTGAAATGTTCTCAGGATTGAGGGGTTTTTAGACAACTTATTTACTCGTGCAGCAAACAGTCATGGGACAGTTATGATGTGCTAGACACTGTTTGTTCTAGGTGCTTGGGACATATCAGTGAACAAAATAAAAATTCCTAAGCTTTTGTAGCTTACATTCTAGTGGGGAGACATTAACATTTCTGTAAGCAATAAACAAAATACATAGATAAATTGTAGCTAAATAAATATATTACAGATAAAATATAGCTTTTCTTAAAAATTAGTTTTCATCAGGAATCACCTCTTTTGCTATTACTGGAGGCAGGAATCTCTTCCCTCTGTTTCATAGCCCCTTTTAGCTTCTTTCACCTTGGCTTCTTATTTCTTCCCCTGGGAAGGAAACACTTCCTTTCCAGAAATTCATCAAGTGTAATTTCCAAGAAGTCACTGACAGAGTGAGATGACCTTGAATGTATTATTTATCTAATATTTTTGATCTCCGAAAAGCCTGCTTTTTAAGATTTAAATTTCTTAAAACCAGTTCAGAAAATATATTTAAATTACAATTGGCTAAAACCAAATTAAAACACCCAGGTCTTCAATTCCAAATTCAATGGAGTAAGCCTACTGAGCTGGGCATGACACTGGATAGAGACAGCCAAGAGTCTCACTGACTATGATCTAAACCCTACAGATCTCCTCAGTAATAAATAGGGGATGGGACAATAAAAAGTACTCAACTGCGAGGAAAGCAGACATTTCAATTCTCCCTTTGCTACATTAAACAATACAGCCTGCAATCTAGAGTGACAGGAGGAGAAACCCAAGTGAGAAATAATGACTTCAAGTGAGTAGGACTCACAATTAAACCCTGACCCCTTTTCAGGGCCAAGCCCTAGAGCAGTAGAGCATACACAATTCTAGCTGGATTTAATGTAAGCCTTTTCTTCTTCTTTTCTTCTTTTTAATGGAAGGGACTTTTTAAAGTCTTCTGTGTTCATTTAAAATTTTTTTTTTTTAGGAAAAAAATCAGTTGATTCATAATTAGAATGAAATGATACACTTCAAAAGAGATTGTAAATGAATCATCAAAGTATTTCTCCACCCCAACTCCAGGCCTATACATAGATCCTATTCTTAACTTCTTAAATTAAAAAAGCAAAAATTATCTTTGTAGCTGTGGGCAGTTGAAACTTTAATGAACTTGATTAAGCCAACATTCAATTAAAAGACAATGTAGGTCACAACCAGAAATAATTTTCAGAATGTGTGGAAAGCATCCCTCATCGCTGTTAAGACCAACATTTTTAAGAGCAGGTCACACTCTCTATCCTCATGCCCCCTCCCCACTGGCTCCATCTACATTCTGCTGCCACTGTTCTGCTGAGGCTGCTCTCTCTGAGGTTACAATGACAGTCCTCTAGCTCATCCTCAATGTTCTGTACCTTTGGCTTCCCACTCTCTTTGAATTGCTCCCCTTTCTTGTCTCCTCAATGTGTTTTCTTGGATGGCTTCATCTGGTCTTTCACTGCATTCCTTTACTGCCTTCTCTTCTTTTTCTCATTTCTTAAATAGGGGTAGAACCCCAAATTTAGTCATTGATCCTCTTCTCTTCAATATCATTCACTCCATAGTTTTCACTGCCGTGCTCTAAACCCTGAACTTTTCCTCAAGTGTCAGCTCTAAATACACAGCTATTCGCTAAACATCTACAAATAGATGTCCCTCAGTGTATCAAGTTGGAAATGTGAACCAGAAATTCACTTCTTCCTCTCCTCCTACTCTATATTTTCAATATCTTCTGTTCATGTTTTCTCAGTCTCTTGGCTCAGAAAATTTGGATGGAATAGTCTTCAATCCCTTCTTCTCTTTCATTCCCTATGTTTGATCATCCATGTAATCTAATCTATCCTATTTTAATAATTTTGAATTTCCATTTCCAATGCCAATTTCCATATTTAGGCTTATGTGAGACTTTCTGTCTGGATTATTATAATAGCTTTTTAACTGAAATTCCTTTTTCTCTTACTTTTTTTTTTTGCTAAGAAATACTGATATATTTCTTATTTTGTGCTCATGTTGTGCTAGGAGCTTGGGAAACTAAAGGAATCAGACCACGCCCCTTCTCCGACGAGCTTACATTGTAGTGGAAGAGAAGGGTGTAAATGATACTTTGATGAGCTTTACACACAAGAACACAGTCCTAGGTTACCCAGAGAGGGTGATTTATTATTAATTTTTTTTCAGGAAGTGGTCAGACGGAGTTAACAAGAATTTAACAGAGAAGGTGGCTTTGAGGTTGGGATTTGGGGATGGATGGGATTTCACTAAATGGAGAATCATGGGAAGGTCATTCTGGGCCAAGGTGACAATGTGCACAAACTCAGAGACATCAAGGTGTGCGTTATGTTTAGTAGTTTGGTGTCATTAAACACAGACTGTGAGATGGACAGCTAGGGGCAGGAGGCTGGAAGGTGGGTTGGGCCAGATCATGAAGTGCCCCCAAAGGTATGTGTGGGTTTTGTTTTATAGTTTGGAACTATTGGTTTCACCCCTCACATCTAAGTGCCAAGTTTTGAGCAGAATTAATAAACAAATACTTGAATCTATTTTCTCCATTGATCCTGTCTTATTTCTGATCCTTGGCCAAATTCTCCTTCATAAGAATGAGAATGTCTGTGTATCTAATCCTCACCATTTAATTAATGATTCCCCCCGCCCTTTTCTTATAGGAAACATATGGGATTTGGCAATATGTGGCAATATCAAGATCTGTGTGTAGATTTCCTAGAAGAGAATCTTTATATCTCTATCCATATCCAAATCTATGTCTGTATAGATATATCTATCTATAGATATTCATTAAATTTTCACTACAGTTCTGTGAGAAATCTCCCTGTCTAGAAGTTTTGCTTGCTTGTCATCTTGGCTACTAGAGAATGGAGAGATATTTCCTCGTTGGTCCAGCCAGTGAGAGCCCATCACTTCTGCCACTCATTTCTGCCCAGGGATATAAAAGAAAGAGCACCTATCACTGAACCTGGATATAGATGTTGAGCAAAGCCCTCTAGGTCAGCCTGTTTATGAGGGGTATGCCACACTTCTTTGGTGGATCTTTGGCTGCGTGGGCTTTTGAAGTACTCCACGTTGGCAGCAGAAGAATGCAAAAGCATGGATGCTAGTATCCACTGTAGCCCTGAGTAGAAAATAAATGGAACTGCAGAACAATCCTTGTCTAGTTTCAAACTGTAAATTTCCGTCTCATTATTTATTACACAGAATCAAAGTAGGCCTATTTTAGAAAAGGGAACACCCTTAATTTTGGAAAGGTTTTAAAATAGGTTCTCACTATGCCTCACCCAGATTACTGTGCTGACAGACTAAATGATGATCTCCCTGCTTCCTGTCTTTCTTCTCCTGTTCATTTTATATTCTACTTTCTGATTTTGCTATTTGAAATGCATCTCTTCCACTTTTATGTTTAAACACTTCAGTTTACTTCCTGTTGTTTATAGGATAAAATCAAAATTGGTCTATATGGCAAGCCTCTCGCTCCAGTCTCATCACCCTTCTTAACCCAAAAACAACAACAAAAAATTTCTAGGAATAACTTCCCTAAAATGTGGGAGCGATGTAATTTATGCCTCTATCAGAGATTCTTGACAGTATCTGTGCTTCGCTAGGGAGACCGTGGATTGATTTCTGAAGGTCCTTGAACCTCCTGAAATGAATCTTACTCATTTTGAGTAAGCTATAAATTAGAGCATGTTTTAGCACCACATCTTCTGTAAGCTCTTCAAATGCGTCTTTGCACTCAAAAGGTTAAGCACCACAGTAAATATGTTGAATGCTTGGGCACTCGATAACCAAATTTGATAAGACAATATGCAAAATAAGAAAAGACGACTGTTTGAGTCAGATAATCAAGTACAGAACCTCATCATAAAATGTGAAAGCAGAGGCCCAGAGAATTATAATGACTTGCCTGAGACCACCTGAACACTGAATGACAATTTAGATTTAATTGTGCATTGTCTTCTCCATCGTTTGCTGTCTCACATATTAACCTTACTTTTTTCAATAAAATAGAGTCGATGTTACTGGAAAGCAGAGACCTGGCCTTGAAATGATGACGACAATGATAATAAAGATAATTTTGGAGGAAATTTTGATTAAGCTACGTTACTAAAGTCATAGGCTAATTGTTAGTAGGTATCAAACCAATATACAAGAAATGTATACTGGTGCATTGTGCTACTTCTTCCATATTTAGAACACCTGGTCTACCTCTTTAAAATCCTGGATAATGAAAATTTACTCATTTAAATAAAGTATATTCAATAGATCTAACAATTTCCAAATAAATGTGAAATTTTAAAAAATGAAATACTCTTGAAATGATGGACCTATGAATTTGCAGACCTGAGAATACTTGTTTTTCATGTTACCCAGTGATTTATGAAATGATTAAAGAAATTGCTGTTTACCTGAGATATCTTTTATTAGTTATTGGGAGGCGGAGGAGCTTGCTTTACATTTTTATTTAAATTTTACCAGATAGTTCAAATCTCCCCATTGTCTGTTTTACTAATTTATAAAAGGTTTTAGAAATGGTATTAGTTTGTTACAGAACTAAAGTGCCCTCTTATGTTTTTTTCTGGTATTACAGTGAAATATTAGCTAAGATATGTGATTTAACAGGAAAGATGTTCTTATAGAAATAAAAGCAATATATTCATTTCTGATAAAGCTAAATTAAAACCAAGGATTATACTTATTGAAAGTATATTATTGACTGAGTATTTTCGAAGCGCTTACATGTTTTATAATTTGGTTAGTAAATAAAATTCCAAATATTTGCCTTAATCATATTTTTGTTACTTATATTTTATCTTAAAAATGCAATTCCACTTTATAAAGTACACTTTCAACACTTGGCACTGCTTTAAATTAATATCATGCAGTCTAACTTTTTTTTACTATGTTGACTAATATCTTTTTAAAAAGCTGAATCAAATATATATTTCTAATTTAAATATTCATAAGCATGAAATAATTAAGAAAAGTCAATCATAACTTAATGTAATTAATTTACTACTGAGAAAAAATTTCCATCTTATTTAGATGTCATATGATTAACATTTTGAATAACTTAAAAACAAGATCTTAGAAGTTTAAGTATATACTTACTGCAAACTTAAATTTTACCTAATTATTATGCATTTTACTTTCTTTCACTAAGAGATTTCGAATTAGGTCAAATTCATTTCAGCCGCAATTACTAATTGCATCATTAAAATAAATAACTATCATCTCTAAGTCTTAATATTTCAGTTATCTACATACATAGAGGCCTAGAATCTGTAGAGAACATTCTTTTACAAGTTCATAAATCTAATCATTTCATAAACATTTCTCACTCTTTTTTTTCATAGGACTATTCCATCACTGCCAAGGTTTTTAAAATTTTCTAGCTGTTGGTAGCTGTTCAGTTCTTGCACAAAGACACAAATCCTGGCTGCTGGCCTTTTGGCGTCTGCTAATATTTTCATAGACCTCAACTGAACTTTCAGTCTGTTCATGGAACTTCAGAGGATAACGATAGAAACAGCTTCTATCATTCTATTTGTCTTTTTACCCTTTACTTTTAATCCTTTCCATAAGCCATTTGAAAGTACTGTACTATGCAATTCAAGGAAAGAGAAGGAAAAAAAAAATCTGTGTTCCCTTTGTAATGTTTAAGTCTCCCTTCTCTTTTCATCCAGAGAAAAGCAAATTAAGTAAATGTTAAAACTGGGTACAATATGGTGCATATAACTAAGATTAATATTGGATGAGCCTCAAACTTATAGCACAGTCATTTGAGCCTCTCCTGTGTGCCAGAATTAATCAGCAAAGGCAGCCATTAAAAGCACAGCCGAAAAAAGGAAATGGCTAAGCAGTGTGGAGAAGCAAGAGGGCCTGCCAAAGAATACTGAACTCACACTTAACAAAACTACAGAACTCAAAATGTGCAATAACACATAGGTCCTTCTGCATCCCATCAATTAATCACTTGTGCCTTTTCTGAAGCCCTGGGAAAAATAGCCGTGTCCCCACCCTCACCAACTCTTCTCTAGGAGAAGAGGCATGGCCTGTCTGGTTGGTGACTGCCCTGTGCCTGTCTCCCAAAGTTCAGCACATCTGGATCAGAGTTCATACTGCCTCAAGGTAGGTGGAAGGCCAAACTGTGTGGCAGGAGTTTTGGGTGAGATGATCTCTTTGCCTTGTTGCTTTCTTTCAGGTAGATTGCCCGTCCCAGGCAAAAGCACACTATCGTGGCTGCTGACATAAGCTGTGGTCTCCAACAGAATCTTGTTGGTAATAAAAATGTTAGCTGAAAACCTAAAAAATGATAAAAGGGCAAATGCATTGTGATGCAATTAATTTGTCTCTGATATATTTACTCCATTCTCTGAAGACAGCTGCATTGTCAACCAATGAGCCTGTAGGCTAACGAGCTTTAGCACACCCCCACTTCCAATTTGCTGTGGCCAATCTCTCTGACATTTGTGTGTTCTGGCAAACAATTTAGACCTATAATGTCAGACAAAATGTATGGGAGGAGAAATTTGAAAACAGTTGCAAATAAGGGAAGCATACCATAATGAAATTGAAATCTGTTTTATACAACCCTTAGAGAAATGTTTATAGGAACACAGATAAAAATAAGAGACAATTTGGGATTGGTGGAAGTTCTTTAACATTCTGAGGATCATTATAAACTAGATGGCAGCCGAGGAAGACTGACCGAAAATGATATCAATATGTAATAGGCAGAAGAAACTATGGCTGGCTTCATAACATTTGAAGAGAAAAGAAAAAGCAGCACTGGATGCCCTAGACAATCTGTTTTCTTAGAAACAGAGTGACCCTGTCCCAGTCCTGGAATCAGCTATTTCTCCAAGAAGAAGTCTTGGTTCCTTTGAGTGGGGACCAAGTCTGGGTTTTAGATTTGCTTGTTGCTCCTCTGGTCTGCTTTTTGGCCTTTCAGTAAAGAAAGCTAGGAAATCCATATCTGTTTATCTGTATATCTATATATATGCACATATACCCATACACCTGCATACCAATATATAGACACATATACATATACTCACATACACGCATATATATGCACACAAAAGCATTCACACACACACACACACACACACACACACACACACACACACACACACACACACACACACACTAGAAATCTTGAGTTTACACCAGTACCTCCAGTTCCAGTTCACTTCCAAAGGGTTCTTTCTTGGCTTCCAGCATTCCATATGTGTATGTCCTTCTTCCATAGTGAAAACTCTGGCTTCCAATGACATCGACACATTTATTCATTTGTTCAAAACTTTAGTACATCTAAAATACTTTCAGAACAGCTTTGCTCATGTCATTACAATGAACAATTTACTAAGAAGTATCTGAGATTAGTTTGTAGTTCTTCTCCTTCTACCCCAAGACTGAGGTATATGGTCAAATATTGTGTTTATAAATTACTTGAGTTGGTCGTTCCTCTCTCTCTCCCTCCCTCTCACCCTCTTTGGGGCTCTCTCTTTAGTGGCTGTGATGTTCATTTGAAATACATTTGAAAAACATTTGATAAACAATCAGGTCCACGTGTCTCAGTTTGCTTTCAGTTTTAGCAATGCTCCTCATTTTTACTGAATTTTATTTTTGAAATACATAGAATTTAACATGCTTTCAAAAGTAAAACTTTTGTCACTGCTTCCAATATTCCTTTCAGCCAGTCTCCCCAACCCCTTGTAGGCAACTAACTTCACTGTTTTCTGGTTTGTGCTTCTTGTGTTCCTTTTTGTAATAATAAGCCATTAATTTTTTTTTAATTTTCCCTTATTTTGTACATAAAAGTTAGCATAGCATATTTTTTTTTGTATTTTGCCTTTTTCATTAATATCTCCAAGAAATCATTTCATATCAGTACATAGAACTCCTTATCACAGCTGCATAGTTCTCTTGTATCATAGTTTATTCAATCCATCTCTTATACTTGACAATGGCAAATACTCTGTGAATAACTGTGCATATATGTTTTCATATTGTTGGAGATATGTATTCAAGATAAATTCACAGAGGGAATTTTGTGTTGAGACTGGATTAGATATAGTCAGATATTCTCAAATCTTCCTCCAGAAAGGTTGTACCACTTTTCATATCCATCAGTAATGTATGGCAGTACCCGTTTCTCCACCACTTCATCACCAGTGTAAATTGTCAAGCTTTTTAATTTTGCCTATTTGATGGGTGAAAAATGGAATTTTATTGTAGTTTCAATTTGCATTTCTTTTTTATATGAATGAAATTATACATCTTTTCATATGACTAAGGGCCATTTTTATCTTTTTGAGTTGTTTGTACAAGTCTCTGCCCATTTTTCTATAAGCCACTTTTCCTCAATTAAAAAATTCTCAATAAATTAAGGTTTTAACCCTTTATCTGTGATATATGCTGTAAATATTTTCTACCAGTTTTCCAATTATCTATGACTTTAATATTTTTTTGGCATGTAAAAAATTTTTTATTAGTACTTAGTTAGATTTACCAATCTTTTCTTTGATTGCATCCGGGAGTTTACTCATCGTTAGAAAGCCTTTCTTTACACGTGGTTTTAGAGGAATTCACTCGCTTCCCTCTTATATTTGTTTAGATTTACCTTTTATATTTAGACCTCTGATTCATTTAGAGTTTATTCTTGGGTGTGATAGAAGGAATAGATTTGCTTTTATCTTTTTCCAAAAAGCTATCCAGTTATCTCTACACTATGTATTAAATAGCACGTTTGCCCCAGTAGTATCGAGATACCATTTTTATTATAAACTAAACCGTTACATGTAGTTGAATCTATTTCTGAAGGTTTTATTTTATCCATTGATCTGATGGCTTATTCTTGTACTAGTACCATACTGTTTAATGAAAGAGCTTTGTAGCATAGTTTTATAGCTCTTAGTAGTTTTTCCTCACCCTCCCCATTGCAGGTCTTCACGTTCAGTAATTTCCTAGTTATTCTTTTGTTTTTTATTTTTAGTTTTTAGCTTCTAATAAAACTAAAAATTTCATCAATACAAAGGTCATTTATAAAATATGCTAAACTTGGATTATGGGAACTGCTTTTGTAACGCAGTTACAAAACGATAGCCATTTTATTCCTGACCGTGAAAAATACGTAACTTAATCTCTATACGAGTCGAATATAGAAGTAAATTATTTCAATTTAATACAGTCTTGAAAAAATTAATTTCTTTTATTGCCTTATTCCTATTATCTCCTCTTCCTTCTTATTCTTCATCTCTTACCAAACCCCATCCCACCAAGGGGAAAGAAAACCACACCAGCGCCACATTCTGGTAGTTGCTGCTTCAGAGACATGAAGTTTGCAGTTGAAAATAACCTTTTATCTCATCACTCTTTGGATTAATAGAACCTCATTGTATGTATTTATAGCCCCCAAATAATCAAGACATTGTAGTTGCCGTTTCTGCCTTGAAGTAGGGTCTATACTACAATGTCTCTGCAGTAGGCCAAAGAATATTCACTAACCTTGGTTCTATCATGGAAATTCATGCTGGTTTAAATTACAATAAGCAAAACTAAGATCAATTTCACCTGCTTCAAAATTATGATTCAAAAGATCATATCTGCTGACCCCGGTGGTCCATGAAGATTCATTATGTCTTAAAAATCCAGATCCTATAGAACTTATATTTATCATCACAGTACATTTTCTTTTGTTTATGGCATAAATGAACATTTAAAAAATTTTATTCCTCATGGGTTTCCTAGAAAACACAGCCGTTATTTCCATTAATTCTGAAAATGTTTTGTAATCTCAATATCAATCACATATTACAGTTGATCAATTGAATTTTATACCCCATTGACATAGTCCAAAGCTTTAAAAAATGTAGCTCAAAAGATAGATCACACCAACTTACTCAATTTTATGTGGCTATGATAAGGCAATGGACTTATCTGGCTCTATAAAAATGCCCATTAGAATTTTTATTGGGATCAAATTTGTAAATTAACAGCAAGAACTGACATTTTGATGATGTTGAGATGTGCAAATAAATAATAAGAGATGTCTTTCCATTTTTTTAAGCTTATTTTTTGAGTCTTACAGAAATGTTTTCTAATTTTATTTATATAGGTACTGAGCCTTTCTTGTGAAGTTTCTTCCTAAATATTTTACTTTTTTATTACCATTGCATTCATTTTATCTTCTAGCCTGTTATTATTTGTGTATATGAATGCTGCTGATTTTTACATGTTAATTTTATATCCTGCTATAAGTTCATTTTATCATTGATTCTCTAGGATTTTCCATGTATATTATTATGTCTTCTGCAGATAAAGATAGATTTCTTACTCTTGTACTTCTAATTGTTTTCTCTAGTCTAATTCTATTGACTATTACCTGCAGACAATGCTAGATACCAGTGGAGATAGTGGGCTTGCTAACCTCATTACTGACCTTAGTAGAAATGCCTCTAGTGTTTCTCTATTAAATAAGGAAGCAGCCATTTATTACTATTTTTCTAAATGTTTTTAGAAATGTTTAATTTTGCCAAAATCAATTTTCAACACCTATAAAAAATTCATATCATTTTTATCTGTAGACTTATTAAAATGATAAATTATATTAACTTGTTGTGTAATATTAACCATTTTTATATCCTAGTGTAAAATATATGGTTACAATATATTTAATGCTTAACTTGTTGTCTGAGTTAGTTCAGCAGTATTTTGTTTATGATTTTTTTTACCTCAATCTCATAAATAATATTGGTCTGCAATCTTTGTACTATCAATATCAGTTTTACAATTACAATTACAAGTTATTTTCTGATCATTGTTATAAATATAGTCCATAATTTTGGTATATAGTATTTTTATCATATTTTTAAGAAATACAATAATTTTGTTTTATCACCCTTTCACAGAAGAGTTATGTAATACAACAGTGTTAATGTCCAGATGAGGAGTCTTTTATTTTTTGGTTTTATTTTTAATTTCCAGTTTTATTGTAGTGTGGTCAAATCAGTTTTTATATTATATTTTATGGAGCCTACCAAAGTTTTGTGTCCTAGAACAGTGGTTAACACTGATCACTACCTTTTCTTCTAAGTTTTCTTAGAAAACATAAATGGATACCTTAATTATTTTAAAGCAAATGAAGTATAACAATCATCAAGGTAAGAAACACCCCACCTCACTTTTTCTCAGCCTCTTCCTTCTATTGTAGAGGAAACCACTTGGCTGAGTTTTATGGCAATCGCTTTCTTTTATTTAGTTTTACACCCTAAATGTAAATTTCTAAACGATATAGTTTTGTTTTACCTATTTTTACTATTATAAAAACAGAATCGTGTTTTTAAAATAAATTTTTTTTTGTTAGTTTAAGATAATTGAATACTCACATGAAGTTGTAAGATATAAAAAAGAGATCCTGTGTACTCTTTTTGCAGTTTCTCTTAATGGTATCACCTCGTAAGCCTATAGTAGAATGATCACATCATATTATTGACATTAATACAATCAACCAATCTTAATTAGCATGTTCTTTAATTTTCTCCTTTTATTTATTTCTTTCCCTCCACCACCTCATATCCAAGGAGCACAATCTCTTTTCTCTTTTTCTAATCCTTCTCCAGAAGCACTACCTCTCTGAGGCTTCCACTTCAGGCCCTGCACACTTTTAAGCCCCTTCCCTATGGCCAGGGCAATGAACTACCCAATTCCACCTGTTTGACATTTTTGTGTGTTACTCTTCTTCCTTTTGGCTCCCTCACCCCGACTCTCCATACATACAGGTCTGCTGGGATGTTTTGCAGGTATCAGAAGCTTTGTTAGAGCTTATTTCTTTTTTTCCTCATAAGTGACTTGAAGGTTGCTGTGTTTTCTGTCTAACACTGCTTTATTTATTCTCCTTGTTGATCTTTTGGTATTTTGGGAATGCGATGGAGTGATTTGGAATCAGGCTACTGCTATTGTTCTTCAAACTCCTTTAATCTCTCTAACAGCTTTATAAGTTACTGTCACCCCCTCAGTCCTTTGAATAGGAGGAAACCGAGGCCCAGAGAAGTTAAGTGATACCCAAGAAGTTAGTAAGTGGTGCATCTGGGAATCGTTGACACATATTTAAATAAAATATCAGGATTGAAGTGACTGTAACATATTTGTTGCTTTGATCACTGCTATAACACACCAAGTGGCTACTGAAATTTCTGCACAAATATCTCCAATGATAAGAGACTAATTGCCTCCAAATGAGTCCATCTTTGGATTCTCTAAAGATGGCTAAAAAGTTCTTTCTTACGTTGTGTTGAATTCTGCTTCAGTGTATCTTTGACTTGGGTCCAAGTTATGCCAACTTTGTGGATGGGGCACACAAAGTTCAAATCTAAACCCCTATCCTTGCTCTTGTCTTTTATTGCTGTATGTCGGAAAAGCATCCTAGTCTTCAATAATACATTTTTGAGTCTCCTTTATCTAATGGCCACATTTTTTAGATATGTCCTACTTCATGTATACCCTTACAGAACTAATTGGAAAATCTGACCAACATGAAACAGAGTAGGACAATTTGTTCTTTTACTCTGGGCACTATATCACATATATCATTGTTTTGTTTGTTTGTTTGTTTTGTTCATCATGTCATTCTATGGGTCACGAAGGTGAACCCACAACCAAGTGGCTATGAAAAGCCCTAAATCTTTTCCTACATTTGTTGATGACAAGTCACATGTTTCCATGCAGCCCTATGAAGTTAGCTGTCTGACCCCAAAAGCTGGTCTCCTACATTTATACCTATTTAATTTCATTGTATCCAATCTGGCCTATTCTTTTGGCCTGCTGAGATTTTATTTGGGCCTTAATTCATCTACTATAATACTCTGTCTTCTTGCTTCCTTTAAAAAATTAATCATAAATCCAACAATGTCTTTATCTTAGTAAACATAAAGATGTGGTATAGGATGGGACTGAAAGTAGAGTACTGTTGCCACTCAGATCTTCCCTCTAAATTGATGATCCTTAAAGCAGTATTTTTAAGGCTATGTGACAAGTTATAAGTAGAATGTAACCCATCTTCTTTAGCCATTTAATATTTATCAATGCACACCTTTCTGAAAATGTAACCAAACATTTGAAGATTGTGGAAAACAATTTTTTGTTTTGATTTCAGATAAGTGGGTTAAATAATTTCTTTCAATAGACTAAGTCACCCTTCTTTTCTTGTCTTTCTATACCCTATGCTAGTCCATTCTCAAAGAACAAAAATTACACTTTTTTTTTTTTTTAGTATCACCAGTCTAAGTAATGTCACACACTTTTTATTAGCTCTTTCTCAGCATGTATTGGCATTTTCATTTTACCTTAGTGTTTTTTTTCTCCTCCCAGGCAGGATGATATTCCATTGGCCAATTGGCTGCCTATATGTTCTTAACAATAGGCTATGACCTAATCACAGGTTTATTCACTGCACATGGAGAAATTATCACATACAATGGGCATAAAAAGATTATTTCTAATTAAGATAGCAATAAACATATTTTATATAAATTTATCTTCTGTAAAATTCTTCTACATAACACACATGCATATAAACTTAATACAGTGAATGACTGTTGTTCTAAATGGAAGGTCAAGATTTTTAAAAAGTGGTGTTTGTCAGATTTGTATTTATATCAAATCCCCACTCTCAGGAAATAAAAACAACCCAAAGGCTTACCACAGTTAAGTAGGTCTTGGATCAAACCCAGGGCCAGTTGGAAGAACCACACTGTGCAGTATGTAAATTTTATCTAAACTTTACTTGCTAGTTGCTATCACCAGTAGAAAAGTCTGATGCTGCTCAAGTCATAAAGAAACTCTTCATCCTCTAAATTATATAGAAAAGCTTAATATATATGTAGATTATAGAAAAAATTATTGAAATGGTACCCCAAAACAAACTTTGTATACTAATCTTCATTGTTTATTTTTTAATTTTTAAAATTATTTTATTTTCACTTTTAAAAATTAAATTTATTGGGTGACATTAAGTTAACAAAATTATATAGATTTTAAGTGTACAATTCAATGATATATCATATATCTATTGCATTGTGTGTTCACCACCCAAAGTCAAATCTCCTTTTATTACCACATATTTGATCCCTTTTACTCTTATCTACCTCTTCCCTCCCCTTTCCCTCTGGTAACCATACACTGCTGGCAGGAATGTAAATTGGTACAGCCTCCATAGAAAACAGTATGAAGCTTCTTCAAAAAATTAAGAATAAAGGTACCATTTGACCCAGCAATCACTCTTCTCAGTATCTACCCACAAACCTTGAAAACATTTAGTCATAAAGATATATGCACCCCGATGTTCACTGCAGCATTATTCCTGGTGGCCAAGACATGGAAACAACAGAAGTGTCCTTCAACAGATGACTGAATAAAGAAAATATGGTCCATATATACAAATAGAATATTACTCAGCCATAAAAAAAGATAAAATGCTGCCATTCGTGACAACATGGATGGATCTTGAGATGATCATGCTAAGCAAAATAAGTCAGACAGAAAAAATTGAGAACCATATGATTTCATTCATCTGTGGGATATAAAACTAAAAGCAACAAACAAATGAGATAAACAAACAAAAATTCACAGATATAATCATCATTGTGCAACATAAATAATAACCTTGGTATCACTGAGATTGGCCAGATTTCCAATGCTTTAATTAACACATGATAAATAAATATAAATTTTTCATCTGTTAAAAATATAATACTTTATAGAATGTTTTTGAAATGACAAAATTATAGAGTGAACAGATTAGTGGTTGCCAAGAATTAAGGATGATAGAGGGAATTACAGTGGGCGTGACAGTTGAGAGAGAGATCTTTGTGGTGATGGAATATTAATTTCAGTGGTAGTTATATGAATGTATACATGTAATAAAATCGTACAAAACTACACACATATATTGTACCAATGTCAGTTTTCTAGTCTTGATAGGGTACTATAACTTTCTAAGATGTAACTATAGGTAAACTGGGTGAAAGGTATATAGAATCACTCCGTGTCTGACAACTTCTTAAAAATCTACAATTATTTAAAAATAAAAAAAGCAACTATACAATCTGTTTATTGTATAATCATTTCACAAGTTATCTCAGTGTCATTTAATAGATATTTGCTAAGGTTAAACATATACATAGTAATTGCCTCTGATCATTTCTGGAATAAGCCAGTATTATAAATAAGTAAACAAACTTAAAATAGTTCAAAAGAGCTTTTGAATGAAGAGTTTGAAGTTTTGTGATTAAATGAATAAAGTAATTTTACAGAGTTAAAGTAATCAAACAGAGTTAATTTTCAGCAAATAACAGAAAGAGAAACCTCAAGTCTCTATAAAGGTAACCCTGCTAATTTTAAGGATAAAGCTTCCTCCTTGTCTTTTCTATCTTACATGAACACCTATTGACCCATAATTTATTCAATAACTTAAATAATGTAAAAGGCAGGGTCTCCAGGGTCTTCTATTAACATGCTTCAGGAGGATAATCCTCAGGAAAGAGGTTCAGACTCTCATGTGGTTCTCTGTTGTTGATTGTCATGGTAGTCAGTGCTACACAGTTAAGTTGTTTGGTACTCAGCTGATGGATTTGGCAATCCTCAAACTCTGAATTTAAACACAAGAACATGGATTATTTGGGGTTTACAGATATAGAGAGAGCAATATATACATGGAGAATGCTGTTACTTTACAGTCATAGTGTCTAAATGACAACCTATGGAAGAGTGAAGTCATGTACCAACTTATACCACAAAAACTATAAATGTAGTCTTTTTTTTTCACATACCATAAAATTCACTCCTTTATTTTTAAAATTAATTAATTATTATTATTTTTTTTATGGTGGCATTGGTTAATGAAATCCAATACATTTCTGCTGTACATTTTAACAGTAAGGCATATATATATATACTTATACTGTTTTCACCTCCCATAGTTAGATTTTTCTTAAATTTGAGTAACACTCAGGACAACATTGTATTTTTAACTAACATTATTACTGACAGTCTGTTGCCAGAGCTTGAATCTCAGAATTAAGAAAGATAGAAAATTTTCTCAAGAGGTTGGCAAAACATGATATCAAGCTCCAAACCAAACACAGAGAATGATAGGGACTTTTATTCTCCATGCTCTTAAACTTGGACTAGCCGTAGACATCAGATTGTACTTTTTAAGCACTTTCAATACTATAATAAAATTAAAAAGTAAGCAAAGAACTAAGTTTAGTTTCCTGCAGGTCATGCGATACCGAAAGAGAAATAATAAATGAAAAAGCCATGAAATATTGGGTCAGAGACACCTGGATTTGAAACACATATCTGTCACCAACAAGCTATAGGAGTTTAGGTAAGTTACTGAGGCAAATTACTAAATTCTGGCCATAACATAAGTTACTGGCCGGAATTTAGTAATTTGCCTCAGTAACTTACCTCAACTCAAATCTCAGGAGTTTACCAGAACAAAAACTTCCTTCGTATGTCCAGTACTAGTCCAGCAGAGGAGTTCTGTCCACTGTCACTCAAGAACCCAGGATAACAAAGGCTCCACTTTGACAAGTGTTTTACCAACTCAGGGGGAGAGGAACATGGTATATTGGATACAGGCTCTTAATACTTCTCTGGCACTTCTGTTCATATTTCATTAACCACAGCAAGTCATATAGCCACACCAACATCAGAGGATGTAGAAAGTACAACTTTTTCATGTGCCAGAAGGAAAGGAGAACTGGAATATTTGTAAACAACACCAGTGATGACCATAGTTTCTTAATTTTCGACTTCAGTTTCTATCGCTGGAAAAATCAGGACAATAATACCTAGTTTAGAGGGTACTTCTGTTTATCTCTTAATGGTTAGGAGCAGGTCGCTGGCACCACACTGTCAAGGTTGGAGTGCCAGCTCTAAGGCTTGTTGCGTAACCTTGGGTATTCTTAATCTCTCTCACCTCAGATTCCTTAACTGAAAATTAATATCTGTATCTATTATCTGTGAGAATTAAATCACAATGAACATAAACAAATTAATTAATATAAGCAAAACGTTTACAATAGTGTCTGGCACATAGTAAGGACACGAAATATTTGCTTTTGGCCCCTTAACATGGGTTCTGGAACATAGAAAATTCATCGAAAATAATAATCATCATGGTGCTTATGATTACCAGAATAGAAGCCATGCTTGCTATTGCCCAGCACTGACTTATTGAATAATTGTGGGGAAAAAAAGTCAGTAGAACTCTAATCAGATTCCATGGAGTGAGCTGGAGTAGATTATATAGAATTTAAAACAATTCACTGAAGCACAAGTTTAGCAGTAAATGCATCAAAACTAGAAGCTTCCTGCAGATAGGGTCATCTACTTGTTTGCCACTGTCGCCCAATGCCATCGCTGCACTGGCTTATCCTGGAGATAAGTGGATGTCTGTGGAGTGGAGTGGGATGGAATAGCCTAGCACAACTGAAGTGATAGCACTATAACTAACAATGTCTAATCAGAACTCACAGGAAGGCAGGCGGAGACTTGGCCCCTTCAGCACGCTCACGTGACTGGGCTAGCAACAACACTAAAACTATTTAAAATTCAAAGGTGGTTTTAAAGAATTTTTTTCCCCCCCTTTGGAATGTCCAAGCCTAGATGTTAAAAGCTTTTTAGTACATCTAGAAATTCACAGCTTTTCGTGACTAAATTACAGAGTGAGGTCCTAGATGTTGACAGATTCTCAAGTAATGGATATTACCAGACTGCAGAAATCATTGCTTTACCCTATGAAACTTGGAGGTTAAAATAGGATGTATTTTTATCTCAGCCAAAAATGAAACACTTTAAGGCCATACTTGGAATTTTGATGCCAAAGCTTTTGATGAACTCAACATTACAGAATGTTTGGCAGTCACTCTAAGATCACAGAGTATTTTTCTAGTCACTTTGGAGGCAATTGTTATTCTTTAATTATGATTATTTTTAAGATCACCCAGATCATCATATTTATGTCTTTTAAACCTGCAGGGCTCCCAGGTGGTACAATACAGAGATGTGTTAATCTAAAGACTCTAAAATGTATACAGTTCAAATTCCTAAATGTAAATTACCTTTTAGAATGTAAGATTATCCAGGGGTGGGGTAACTACTGTGATTTTGGCCAAAATTACTGTTTATTGTGCAAGACTGTTCCAAGTCTCATAGAGTGGCATTTCAAGGTTATCGTGATAACCAAAAATGCCTGCATGTATTTCCAAACATTCTCCAAACATAAGGCTGCACTGTCGTTAGATGAAAAGCATTAAATGGGGCTCATTAACACATGTGACTTCATGTGTGAGTCAAGGTCAAGGTTTTTAGTTTGGGCTAGGAGGTGTGTTGAGGGGCTGGGTGAAAAGGTGAAGGGATTAAGAAGTATAAATTGGCAGTTACGAAACAGTTGAGATGTAAAATACAGCTTTGGGAATATAGTCAATAATATTGTAATAACTATACATGGTGACAGGTCAGTGCAAGGCTTATTGGGTGTATCATTTTGTAAGTTATATAAATGTCTAATGACTGTGCTGTACACCTGAAACTAATATTAAATGTCAACTAATTGAAAAATAAAAAATAAATATAACATCCCCAAGCTGTTAGCAGTGGGGATGTCTTTTTTTTTCTTAAACAAATAAACTTTAAGACAATTTCAACAACCACAACTCATTCTTTTGTTCAAAGACAAAAATTCAATCACAATAACCATCCTAAAATGAAAAATGCCAAATTTACAATCTATTTGTATTCTTGACTCTGAGTGGTAGAGGGCTTATATTTTTCTAGCCTTATCCTGGGTTACCTGGCTATGGATATACTTTGGGGCATGACAGAATCAAGCTAGCAGCCTCTCCTTCATTCCTTGTGTGGCTACTGACACTTACAAAACCCTGAGTAAGTCATTTCACCTTTTGATGCCTTGACCTCCTTTGCTGCAACATGTATAACTGAAGCAATGTGGCAACATGGCAACAGCTGAATGCCTTTCAACACCAGCCATTTCTCCCTGATCTTTCAGTAATTTTGGTTACTTTTTGGAAAATGGGGTTTGAATTGGCACAGTGAACTTTTGAAGGGAGCGATGTTCCGTGAAATAGGGTTGTATCTTGAAAAAAAAAATAGAGGATATTTGCTTCAAAGTCAATTTGTAATGTGAAGTTATGGATAGTAGAATAGTTTGTGTCAATTTCAGAGAATGTTCCTCAAGATGTGCACTGTTGCTATGCTTTGAGAGAAAAATGATTTGGGAGAAAGAATTTTGTTTAGTGACTGCTTGAATAAGTGTTCTATGTGCCTAATCAAAGATCAGGTGTTATAACTTTAATTTTTTAAATATTCAATTTAAAAAACTTTTTATTGAAGTATAACACACAATCAGAAAAGTATGCAAATAAATTTCAGCTTGAAGATTTTTCATGAAGTGATACTCCGGGGACGTTGACCAAGAATTAATACATTGCCAATACCTTAAACGTCCTGTCATTTTCATGCCCATTTCCAATCATTGGTCTTCCACCTCCCACGGTATCCTAACTTCTATCACCATTGATATAGATTAGGTATGCCTGTGCTTGAAATTAATATAAATAGAAATGTACAGTATGTTCTCTTTTGTGTCCCACTTATTTCATTTAATTTTATGTTTGTGAGATTCGCTTGTAATTTCATGTGACATAAATCATTCATTCTCAGTGCTGTAGGTTATTATATTGTATAACTATACCATATTTTATAAATCCTCTCGTTAATGGGCCTTTGGGTAGTTCCCAACTTGGGGCTATTACAAATAGTGTTGCTATGAACATTCTAAATTCTTTCAGAGAACATTCTATAAATTTTTGTGGGGTAGAAAACAAAAGCTGGGACATAAGGTATGCATGGATATATTCAGCTAAAGTAGATATGACCTGAGTTTCCTAAAGTGTATGTCCCCACTAATGCTTCCATCTATAGTGTTGTTCCATATCCTTGCCAACACTAGGTATTTTTTCTTTTTAATTTACACATTCTCCTAGGTGTGTCTTGACATTGAGCTGTGATTTCAATTTGCATTTACTTAATAACTATTGAGGCTGGGCAACTTTCTATGTTAATTGCTCATTTGTTCAAGTCTTAGCCCATTTTTTTTTTTTACTAAGTTGTCCGTCTTACTAATATGTAAAAATTTTTTATATAGTCTAGGTAAAAGTTGTTATATTTGTTGTAAATATCTTCTATACATTGTTTTTTCCTTTTCTTAATAATGCCTTTTGATGAATAGTTCTTTTTTTTTTTTTAGGCGAGGCCACCCTTGGTTGACCTCACAGATTGCAAGGACCTTGGCAGCTTACAATCCCTTATTTTTTATTTTTTATGCCTACAGCACTTGGTCTTCCTAGGTGGTCTCCCATCAAATAGTTCTTGATATTACTTTTCATATTGTCATTTTTTTCCCCTTTCTGGTTAGTGTTGTCTTGTGAATTTTTAAAGAAAATGTTGCCTATTCTAAGGCCATAAAGATGTTCTATATTTTTTCCTGGGAGCTTTATTGTTTTATTTTTCATATTTAGATCTACAATCCATCTGGAGTTGATTTTTATGCATGGTGTGAGATGAAGGCCAAATATTGTTTCAATAAGGGTATTAAATTAACCTAGAACTACTTATTGAAAAGACTACCCTTTATCAAATGCATTGTGTCATCTTTATCAAAATAGGTATTCTGTTTGTCCATCTATTGTCTGTTTGTTGCTAAACAAATACCACACTATCATAATTACTGTGACTTTATAATAGATCTCGATATGTGGTAAGATAATTTCTCTCTTTTCTTCAAAATTTTTTCATTATTATTTGTCTTTTGAATTACAAATTTTAAAATTAGTTTATCAATTTCCAAACACACACACACGCACACACACATACACACACACACACACACATACACACACGCATCCCTCTTACCCCGGCTCAGATTTTGTTTGGAACTATACTGAATCTCTTGGATTGACCTGGGGAGTATTAGCTACTTAACAATATTGAGTCCTGTTCTCCATGGCCATGGTATATTTCTCCATTTTATTAGTCTTCTGTCTTTCATTAATATTTAATTTCCAGTGTATAGGTCTTATATAACCTTTGTTAGATTTATCTTTGGGGTATTTGATAGTTTTTGATGCTATTCTAAATGATATGTTTAAATTTCATTTTTATTTGTTTGCTGCTGATATATAGAAATATGACTGATTTTTTTTTTTAAATATTTCTTATTTTATTTTATTTTTTAAAGCCTACAGCTCCTGGTCTTCCTAGGTGGTCTTCCATCCAAGTACAGGACTAATTTTTGTATATTATATGCATAGCTTTTCAATGTCAGAGCTAACCAAAGTAACACCCAAGAACCACTGTTGTGGATTGATAATTTGCTCTCTGAAGTTTTAAAATGAAGAGGAGGGAGGAACCATATTTAAATCCAGAAAAAACTTAGCCCAAGTAGTTTTATAGAAATAGATCACCACTAGGCATGAAAATATTTGTATTATAAAGACTAATTTAAACAAATAGAAAGAGACCATGCTTTTATAAATAAATATATACACATTAGACTTTTATTTCTGTTAAATTTTATGATGTAATTAAGTTTATAAAGAATTGTCAATTAAAGCTTTTTTTTTTCAAATATAAATGGATGTTTACATTTAAAAATAGTTTCTTCTCTTAAAGTATTTATAGCATAAGTATAGCAAACAGCAAATACACACAAAAAAACCCCCAGTAAAGATAAATCATCCTTATCAGTATCTGGAGAACTATAAACTTGACAGAGTAAGGTTCAAGTTAATAAAATTTACTCATACTGTATATAATAATAATTTGAATATATATGTAATACATAAAAGCATAAATAAACACATATACTTTTAACCTTTTATATTATATAACTACTTGGCAATATCTTCCCAGTAAACATAAATACGTAACAGCGACTTCTCAAGCATGTTTATTAATACCACTTATCCATGTTACAAGTTAGGCTAGTGACAATGAGATCATATTTGGAAGAATGATGCTAAATACAAAGGCCAATAATATTATATAGGTTTACGTCTAGAGGTTTTTCATAGATAATAAAATCAGTATTCCAGAATATTTAAATTCATTTAGTCTTGAAAGACTACAAAAAGGCAATAATACCATTGAATAAAATTAGTTTTTTTTCTTTTAGGCGAGGCAACCCTTGGTTGACCTCACAGATTGCAAAGACCTTGTCAGTTTACAATCCCTTATTTTTTACACCTACAGCAACTGGTCTTCCTAGGTAATCTCCTATCCAAGTACTAACCAGGCCCAACCCTGCTTAGCTTCTGAGATCTTCAGGGTAGCATGGCCGTAAACAAAATTAGATATTTTAGATATATAAACAATATGTTTATATTCTGACATATTATATATATTTATTGGTAGATTCATGAGACTAAGGATTTTGTTTCTGTTCACTGCTATATCTCCAGTGTCTAGAACTGGCGCATAGCAAGTGATCAATAAATATTTCTTGGATAATGGAATGAATATCAGCACATATTTCAGTAAGCTTTGAAACAGCTACATTCATGACTGAATGAAAAGTCAAAATCAGCTTACATCAGGCATAGCTGGATGTTTCCCCTTTTCATTTAGGTAGAATAATTAAAAAGCTATGGAAAGTCACGTGGGGTCATTCCTCTCCTTCCTTCCCACTCTGAGCTGCTTTTGCACTTACCCATAAAAATTTGTACCTCCTGGCAGAAAGCAAAATTTCAAATTTCCACAGTAATGATTTCTTTGGGAAGATTACAGAGCATCGTATCAAAGAGGTCTTCTTTAAGCCTGTAGGCAGAATCTAAAAAGATCAGTGATTCACTGAAGCTGGGGTTGCTCGGCAAGCATTCCAGCAATGTCTGCACTGCTGCAAGGACAGCTTGTTCAAATACTTCCTCGAAATCACATGCTAAGGTAATCATATTTATACACTTTTTTTTTTGAAACGATTGTTCCTATTGTCTTAGATTCTGCACTCAGCAAGGAGGTGAAATTAAAAGTTCCTCTAATACTTTTAAAACAATAGAGTGTCTTTTGGTTTAAATGACTGGCATATGTTGATATACCAAGACACTATTGGTAAGTTGTTGTGTCCAGATTCATTTAATAATCAAAGCAGGTATTATTTATTTTAATCTTTTTAAGATCTTGCTATATACCTTATTTAAATATGCTCTTTGAAAAGACTTATTTAACATTGATTAGAAAAAAACAAAGAGGGACTCAAATTTTGGGTAAGTCAAATTCTAGACTAGGTGTTCAATCAATCTTTGATTTAAATGACTTACATAAAAGAAGAAATGAAGAGTTATGGTTTTCCCATTAAGGCTGAACCTAGGAGTTGGATCTGTATGTAGATTTTTCTTAAAATACGCTGCTTGCATTGCACCCATCTCCCCCACAATCCAATTTTTTCTCAAGATACGTACCTATACTCTGGCTTTAAATAGCTGGCCTTATTCATACAGTTCATCATTACTACTCTTTGGCCTGGTATGGGGCTCCAAACTGCATCAAATCCTTGACAAAATGGCAAGCCCCAGGACACCAGAGCTTTTTTTTCACAAATACAAAACTCAGTGTGGAAATGCTATTCAGGTTAATGGAGAATTGTTTGGCTTAAAGTACAGGCATTTAATTTTCTTTCTTTTATAGACAAAGCTACAGCCGCCTACAAAATGTAGTCTCATATAAGTTACCAGAACGTCCATCTCTTGGGTATTTGGTAATCCTTTTTTTTTTTTTTCAAGCAATGCTAGTTCAAAGACAACTGATCTTACAAATTATTTTGTATTTGTTAGTATGACTCAGTTTACTTTTTTCTCTTTTGGAGTTGACCTCATAAATAAATACTGGTTAGGATCAATTATGAGACACATATAAAAATACTCCAGATCCGTTTCTCTTTAGTTGATTTCCAAGGCAGAGAGAGTAAACAGCCTTCTCCCAGCTTTCTTACTTTCCACAGCTGAGAGTGTAGGATGTTTACAGTATCTGTCACTCAGTGCTCTTTAGGGTGGGGTTGGCAGTCAGCAGCACAAGCCTCGAAAAACCCAGGATCATTTCAACAGACTTAACATGTTACAGGAAAGATCAGAAAAGTATACTTGGGACTAAATTATGGTTCGTTTAGTACTGGGGATGGAGGGTGGGTGGGGAGAACACATGATGCTACTTCCTCACGCTTGCTCAGTTCTTGTTTGTTTCCTGCTCTGCACATCTGAAGATTTTCCTAGGGTCCACAGCTTTGGACCTGCATATTCATGGATTCTGTTAACACTGGAATTTCAATATTCTATGATTACCCAAAATGGCCTCAAAAGATTCACCCACCCCTTAAATGGCACATCTTTCCTTTCTCTGTGAGAAGACTGTGAAATCGGGCTTCTCACTCTCTGAGCTATACAACTTTGTTCCAGCTCACTCCTGCATATAACTGAGAACAAAGGCTGAACTGTGCCTGTAGACAGCAGCTCATCCGTCAGTTACATTATTGAAAGTTAGTTACTTTTAATTATGGGTTTACATAGTTGCAAATTCAATCAAATGAGCAAAAAGTAAATATGATAGCACATGAATTATACGCATAAAATGGTGGATTGAAAATTGCTAACATAATGTAGAGATTGTAAAAATCTAATTTTGGAAGGAAATAAATCTTTAATTAGAGGCATATATATGAATGGAGTTAGTCGATAGTTAAGTTATTTTTTAGGAATGATTTATTCAAATGGTTCTTAGACTTCATTTGCTAGATTGATCTGTGGTACATAAAACATTTAGGTGAAAAAGAAAGTCATCAATACTATACATCACAAAACAACCCTTCACGATAAGAGAATACCAGACTCTAAACCAAAGTGGCACATAATTTCAAACTGTTACTGGACATTGTTCATTAATTCACCCAACAAACATTTATGCCTGTCGTATACTAGCCATGTTTTAAATTCTGAAGAGAAATAAATGGTGTCATCCTTGCCTTCAAGAGAGACATGGCCGAAACTGCCAGACAGACACATAAACCACTGTTAGAAGTGTGAGAAGTGCTATGCTGGGCTGAGTCTTAAAAGATTGAATAAAGTTAACTAGATGGAGATGATACTAATGAGAGTTTGGAAGGAGTGGGCAGGGAGGGGGATAGTGAAACCTAAAATGTACCAGGGACAATAGTCACACAGCTAGAGAGAGACAAAGATAAAGCATGCTGAGATCTTCAGGAATTCGGCAGAGGTGGAGCCAACGATGCATGTGGGTGAAGAGAGGTGAGGCTGTGGGGGTGGGCAGAGGGGCAGTGGTGGTGGTTGTGGGGTGGCCCTTATATACCAGGTTAAAAAGTTTGGACATTATCTCCAAACTATGGAGGCCAGTGAAAGATTATAAGCAGGCAAGTGGCATGACCAGGCCTGCACTGGAGAGTTCACTTGAGCTGTAAGGCTGTAGGTAAGGGAACGAAGAATAGGATTACTGCAGTAGTGCAGGGAGTGGCATGAGAGCCTTAAATTAAGGAATAGAAGTAAGGACACACAGAAAACTAACATGAGAAATTAGAAAAAGAACAGAACTCAGTGGTTGGGAGGTGAAGGATTGAGGAGATAGAGGGTTGTGGGTAATCTCCAAGTCTGGCTTGGGTGAACGAGGCCTTTCATGCAGGAGGAAGTGAATATAAAGAGAGGTAGGGGAGAGAAGAGTTCTAAAGAATACAATGATACCTTTAGTGGAGCTGGGCTGCGAAGTTTATGAATCTAAGTTTGAGGAATATTTAATTCTGCCATAACTGAAGGGTTGAAGCCATTTTGAAGGACTAAATCGTATAAGGCCATTCTTTACTCTGCTGTCTCCGCACTTCCACTCACCCTCTAGCGGATAAATGCCCACACATTCTTCGAATCCCAAATCCAGTATTCTCTCTTCCGAAGACTCCTCTGGTCCTCGCCATCCCAACACCTCAGCCTCTCCCCAGGTCGGGGAGGAACTGTTCACTCCTCACTTCAACCATCAGGGCACTCGGCATACTCTGCTCTCTGCCCTCTATCACAGCACTTGTGCTTATTACAATTATTTGCTTACCTGCCTGTCTCTCTATAAAACACCATATTTCATTTCATTAAAAAAAAAAAAATCACAACATGTAGCCAGGGTTTGTTTGGCACTACAGGAGGTTCCCAGTAAACATTTGATGAATGAATGAATGAATGAATGAATGAGTGAATAAATGCTATCTGCCTTCTGGCAATTTTTTAAATAATTTAAAAATGATTATTCAGGTTTTAAATCTTTAAATAACAAGTATCTACCAGTTTCATAAAATTTGTTTTTATACTCCTAAATAACTCAAGGTTAGGCTGCTTTACTTTTCTAAGGAACTTATGACTAAGAAGAGAAATTACTGCATCACAAGTAGTCTTTCCTTAAATGGCATCAAAACCTTTTGGAAAGTTAACTTTTCATGCATGCAGTTTGGTTTTATTTATTTATTTATTTGTTTGGTGATGGAATCCAAATGAAGAAAAACCCGGGTACAAACTAAGTGCAAAGGAGAAATGCATGTAAACAGTTTATAAATGAACACGAAAGAAAGAAAATGGCCTTAATAGTTGGGTCTGAACACTGAATAATCATTTAAGAGTTTAAAATGTTCTAACTGGAAAGAACCACACCCTGACTAAATGGTCATTAAAAATAATTTTAGTTATATAAAATGATGACTTTAACCACTCAAAGACAAGTCTGAGAAATTGCTGCTGTAACATGGAATCTTTAACTAGGGCTTCTGATGTAACAGGCATTTCAGTCACATAAAACCAATTTGTGATAAACTAGTAACTTGGTCACTTTGAGTGCTAAACGAAAACATTAATTTCAAGTGCATATGATATCTAACCACATTTGGTACATTTTGTATTCAAAAAATCTTTTTATCTATTATCTGATTAAAAAAATTTTATAGTAGTACACATCACCTTATAAGATACATAGTAGCTTTCTCCAAATCTCATTTTTTAAGTTAAAATGTAGCAGCTTTATAGTAGCCATGACTGACTGACTGAAGCAAAACCACTGTTAGCACTTTTGAGGCTAAATGTATCTTGTATACTCAGGATTTTTAGCTGCTCATGCCTTGTCCAATCATGGGTGTTGCTAATTCTTAGTCAGGCTCCAGGCCTCCTACCATTGTTACAGTTCAGAGGTGCTGCAAATTCCTCGGTGAGCATCCCTGTTTACAACTTCATCTATGGGCATACTGCCTCAAGTTAATTTGCCGCCTGCTCTCTTCCTTCACCTAGGCCATACGTTTGCCATTTTGCCTTCCATTCCACTTTCATTTTGCCCATTGTGTGACATGAATACTTAATAGGGAACCATGACCCCACCTTTCCCAGTTGAAGACAAAATCTAAACTCCCACAATGCAACACACTGTCAGTGAATAATGAACCATATGGACATTTCCAAGGAACAACTATGAGAAAAATCACAGTGAAAATGTGACAATACACGCTCTATTTTAAGCCTCTTTTGTTTACAGTAGCTCTAAAGGTCCTTACTCTAGTTTGTATTTACCAGAGATCTTAATGGAAAACTGCAAGTACAGAATGTCTCACTGCAATGTTACAATAGATGGATAATCAACAATAATGTAACTTTAAAATAGACATAAGTACAGAATATGTTAATAAGATTCATAGAGCTGTGTCCAACTCAAAAATTCCATGATTTTATTTTCAAGTGATTTTCTCTGAGAAAGCCTACTCCCTCTTTAATTAACTTCTCATGTTTATGCTAGGGGAAAAAGCATTATTCCCTGACCTCCAACTACTATAGTTTGAATCTGTGCCTTAAGTGAATCTGTCTCAAGTTCTTCCTGTAGCTCAAATCAACCTGTTTAAATCTAAAATCTAGTAAATTCTATAGTGTGAGGGAATAGCCAGAAGTTTGTGTAATCTTTGCGCAGAGTGCTGTGAATAGATCAAAGGGAGTTAGGAGACCAGTCAGTATGATGTAAGATGTAACCTATTCAATCACGCTGTCCTTGAAAATTCTTTGGGCTCTTGATTCCTTTAGTTTTCTTTGTTTTGTTTACATTTACTATTTCATTAAATTATTGTGCCCAGAAAGAGAAAAAGAAGAACATGGATGATTTAATATTTTTTACTACCTATCAGTATAATTAGTTTCATTTTAAGTATGCAAATTTTGAGTTTTTTTTTTAAAATCATGAGAGGTTTAAATGAGCATATGTGTGGATTTTCAATTAAAGTGTTAGAAAAACTGCATTCAAACAAAAATTTTTAAAAGGCAATTTTTGGAGTCCTCTCTCCATATATTTTGTGAGCAAGGTTATAAATTTCAGACCATTCTCACATATTCACTTACAATAAATAATTGTGGGTCCTGTGTTTAAAAGTTTGCTAATTTTGGCTCAAGCCGTGGTGATGGGAGAGACACACCAGGACAAAAGAGAAGGTATTCTGGCAGTGCTGCTATACTGGAACACTCACTAGAAGGCTCAAATGGTAGTTCTGCCAATATTTTAGTTAAATCATGAATATTTACTATAGACATCTAAAATAACTTCAGAAATAACTGTCACTGCTATAGGGCATCGAATTATTATAATACTTAGGGGCACAAATTCATGTTTTGATGAAGCTAATCTTCCATTAAAGAGGTTTTACCAGTATAAAGCTACTTTGGCCAAACACTATCTTTTATGTACCAAACACACAATCTATCTCTATATTTAATACAAAGTGTGGGTGTGTGAGGAGGGGGAGGTTCTGAAAAGCTACACAACAAAATGAATGAAGTAGTGACCTCTGGAGAAAGGAGGTGAGGATTAGGGCTCGGTAGCAATGATTTCAATCTTATTGGCAAAAATTTAATTTTTACAAAAGAGAAATATATATATTTTTATATATGTGTATATATACATATATGTATATATATAAATATGTATATATTTATATATAAACTGAATTTTAAATTAAAATTAAAATTCTCACAAAATTAGAGATAGGGTTCAATTGGAATTCTGACTTCTCTAGAGATATGATCAAGTTGGTTGACTCTATGACCTTGGGTATTCTCTAGAACCCTCTCTGAGCCTCAGCCTTTCCATCTATAAAATGACAAAATAATACAGTGTGTACCTCATGGAGTGTGCCAGGGATAATCTCACAAAATACACATTTGCAGAAGCACTTCATAACATGTTATTAGTCTTAATATTTCCAATTTCAGCATATGTCTTTATATATATTTTTTCTGTCTTAGTTTTCTCCTGTACAAGGGCACAATTCCCTTCCTAAAGCCCAAGGTGGAATGTGGGACACTGGCTGCTCTTGCCAGCAGGGCTTCTGGCCCAAGTAGTCCTGCCACATAAAGGGATGTGGGTCCAGGAAAGGACACTCTTCTTAAGGTACATTCTGGCTGATGAAAATGATTACTTCGAAAAAGTTTTTGACAAAACAGCTCAAATCAGAAAATATTCTAACAAAACAGTACCACCAGGTGTCACTATAACCCAAAGCACTGCCAGTTTCTGCATTCAGCTGGAAAAAAAAAGGACATTACAAGCAGATGAGTACTGTTTTATTAGGCTTTCCATGTCAGTAATTTATATTGTCATAGTTACTTAACTATAGTTACTGAATTCTAAATAAATAAGCTACCACAGCCTTAATTTTTTTTAAAAAAAATCCTGTAGTGACAATGAATGCTAAATGATTTAAAATGCAGTAAAATACATCGTTGGAGGTCAAAGATTTCATATTTTCAGTTTTGCCTTTTAGGGGGCAAACCTGAAATCCATGATCATTTGACTGAGACAGATTCGATCAGGGAGCAAGTGAGTGAGTCTAGCTGACCACCTGGCATCTTTCTTATTCTCTACGTGATACTGGGTACACCTCTTAAAGTAATAAAAAATAACAGCTGGAAATTCTCATAACTAATAAAATTGTAATAATGAATTATAAGACTTATTTTAGAGACATAATTTATTTTAATAACTACCTAGGGATTTTAACATAATTTTTATACTTTTCATCTCTTAAGTTCTTAAAGACATATAACTGCTTAAAGCAAAACCGATAACATTACAGTCTGGGTTTTAAAGTATATTGATGTAATATATATGGCAAAAATAGCACAAAGGATGGAAGGGAGGTAAATGGGACTATAGGAGCATATTGTAATCACTATAGTAACCGGTAGAAGAATAATGCAAACAAATACAGCTATAAAAAGCCAATAGAATTAAAATGAGATACTAGAAAAATATTTAACACAAAAGTAGACAGGAAAGGATGAAGAAATATATTAGACAAATAGAAAACAAGTAGCAAAGGGGCAGACCTAAATTCAACTATATCACTAAATATAAAGGGGCAAAGCACTCTAATCAAAAGGCAGACATTGCTGGGCCAAGTTGTATAAAAAGCTAGACTCAACTATATGCTACCTGTAAGAGGTAAACTTTAAATATATAAACACAAATAGATTGAAAGTAAAAAGTTGGAAAAGATATACAGTATGTATAAGTAAGCTTTATTGGCTATATTAGGATCAGATAAAATAGACTTGAAGACAAGAAGTATCATTAGAGTCAAAGATATTTTGTAATGATGAGTCAATACAAGAGATATTTATAACACACACACACACACACACACACACACACACACACACACACACAATCCATCCGATAATAGAATTTAGAAAAAATGACACAAAAACCCATCAGACTTCAAAAGAGAAATAGATATTTACAATTATGGTTAAGTTGATGACTTAAATATATTTGTTTCGGTAATAGATAAAACAAGTAGACAGAACCTCAGTAATAATAGAGTTGTACACCACTATGAACTAAATTGGTTTAATCGATATTTATAGAGCACTCTACCAACAACAGCAGAACACACATTCTTTTGAAGTATACACAGAACGTTAATAAAAATAGACGATGTGCTGAACTATAAACGAAGCCTAAATATAGTTTAAAAGACTGAATTTATACAGAACATATTCTCTAACTGCAAATAAATTAAATTAGAATTCAATAACAAAAGTATCTATAAAATTTCAAACTATTTGGACATTAAACAATATATGTAAATAACCCACAAGCCATAAAAGAAATTACAAGAGAAATAAAGTATTTTGAACTGAGTGAAAATGAAAACACAATATTAAAATTTGTGAGATGCGGTTAATACATGCATAGAGGTAAATGTATAGCTTTAAAAGCTTATATTAGAAAAGTCATTTCTCTTAAATGGGCTTCCAAATTTAATAACTCCAATTATTTTATATTCTGCTAGATGCTGCTGCTGAAGGAGCTACTGCCAGTTTTCAAATATATAATGGTTGGTATGTTTTCACATTACCTTTGTGAATAATAGAGGGAGATAAAAAAAAAAAGTATTTACTAAGTGCCTACTGGGCAACAAATAGTGCACTTAAATGAAACAGTTTTTTTTTCTTCTTCTTCTTCTGAGATTCAGTGTTATCTTGGGTCACAGAACTAATAAGAGATGGAGAAGTTCAGCCTTGGGTCTACCTGATTTTATAGTTCATACTCCTATTACAAAGCAGGATGCCTGAATTCTTGATTGCTGGTCAACTGTGGTCCACTATGGCTCCTGTATTTCTTTTTGTTTAGACTTTAATCTGTTTTGTTAATTTTTCATTATGATAGTTTGTTTCTTATTTAGTGGAGTCTCCCACAATTTATAGTTGTCAACTTATGAAGATAGAGTAAATGTCTCTGTCTTTGTCACTGTGTTGCCTTTAGGTTATAAAGTTATAATGAGCTACACTCATGTTTACCACATTGTACTACACTGCTCAATCCCCCATGTGGAGAGGAATTACATGGACTTCATGATGATAGCAGCATGCTTTTATCATTTAGATTTGCTTTAGGAAACACATCTGGTATAACATATTTGCAGCTATAATGCCTGTTAATAATAATATATACTGAATCTTATATATATAAAACAATTATACTGAATACTATATTTTCCTCCCAATAGTTAGAAAAAGAAAATGCATTTTAAAAATTAATTCTATTGAATTACCTGAAGAAACCACATATTATAATAGTTCTGGGTTAACGTGACTGACCAGACTTTAATAATAATAGCTAACATTTTTGAGTGCTTTTCATGTTCCAAGCCCTGTGCTAAATGCTATTTACTATCATTATATAAATGAACCCATTTGGATGAAGAAATTGAGGCTTAAACTTGCTCAAAATCACACAGAGTTAAGCTCTGAACTCGTATTTCTTTCTTTCAGCATCTGTGTAAACATACACACCCTAAACAGAGAAAGTATGAATCAATGGAAGTATAGTCAGGTTCTAACAACTTTATATTAATATGTGTTGATATAAGAAAACTATGAGAGGCTCAGATGTATCCGGATACATTATAGACTCTTAGTACGTCATGGGATACTATATAAAATTTCAAGTTAATTCTCTGGGAATCATGCGATCTTTTTATCATTCCTTGCCTATCAATGTTTCAGTACACAATGATAGAGTCAAGTTCACTGTGTTCACCACAGTGAACACTAACTCCCAAAAGAATAAATAGAAATAATAAAATATAGAGGTTACTACATTTTGTAATTGAAAAATTCAAGTAAATGAATTTTCTGAGTTAGCATTTCGCAACTATTAAATTAGCAACATTTAAATACATAACAAGACAGGCACAGCTACAACAGATGTTATATTCCTGTATAGCTAAAAAATCAGCTTTTGACTTGGTGATTTTGCTTAAGATAATTTATTATAAGAAAATAAACTGATAGAACCCAAAATTGTATTGGAATATTAGTCATCAAAATGAAAATAATTTAAACAGTAATTTGGGATAATATGGTATATCAACATAATGTAGTCATTTAAGTGATCACTATGATGATCACTTAAAGTATTTTTTAAAAGCTTAATGTGACTTTCACTGTACCACATGATTGCTTCTGCACAAAAATGGACAGGTACTGCAAGCTAAGAAGCAAAAAGTAAAATATTGGGATATAAATAGGATTACAAATCATTTTTCTTTGGGGACTTTTTAGTTACTATCTTCTTAATGTTTCAACAATCTTCATTGAAGGACATGAGAACATCTAGCCTCACAAGGATAAAACAGATAAATAATGTAATGTTTTTTTTAAAGGCAGTTCAAATAAAAGATGTTTACTCACCACACAGTAATGTCAATTATTTAAAACATTAACAAAAATATAAAAAGTTCTCAGGTGGCTCATTATATTCAGTGAAACCTGAATAGGTGACTCCTTATATGTTAAGAAAACTTTTGAAAACGCTTTTTAGCAGCACTGAGGGTGGTATCCTTGTGCAGTTTTTTGCTGCCATTGTATATTAACATGACAGAATGTTTTCTTTTGATGGAAAACAGAACCCAGTGGAACGGTGCAGAAAAAAAAATGTGCTAAAATTTTAAAAGCAAATAAGTATTAAAATATTTGGAGTGTTGTCACATAGTACTTAATTTTTATGTCTTTCTAATTGTGTATATACACATAGAATAAGTTTATCACAGATCTTTATTTTTTCATTATATTAAAGTTGAAAGTATGTTTCAGATGAAAAAATAAACGTGTTTATTTTTTTTAAAGTCTTATGATAAAAGAATATGTCGTCTTTTTCCTTTGCATAGGAAAAAACTTCCAGCCCAGTCCTGTCTGTCTCCTCCTTACCAAGAAAATCTTTGAAAAAATATGAAATCCTATCATCTGAAAATTCATCTGAAAACAGTACATTTCCTTTCCAACACATGTGAAAGCTGAAGAGTTTGCAAGGGAAGCAAGAAAAAGCTCAACTGCCTAAACAAAATCTGAATGGCTCTGAATCTAGTTGCTTAACCCC
Organism: Pteropus alecto; assembly: GCF_000325575.1. Taxonomy (NCBI): domain Eukaryota; kingdom Metazoa; phylum Chordata; class Mammalia; order Chiroptera; family Pteropodidae; genus Pteropus; species Pteropus alecto. Next base: position 22,224,483 of record NW_006494614.1, on the reverse strand, counting down.
CGGTGCCGAAGTGTGTCTAGGGAAGCAAGAGACATCTATGCGGTTGAAAGGAGCATAATTTATAAATTTGAAAGATTGTTTCTCCGCCATCTTTCTGGTCTTTCCAAAAGGGAGGAAAATAAAGCAACAACAGTAAAATCCTGAGAAATGAGCAGCCATTTTCGAATTAGGCAAAATAAATGAAAAGTAAAATTGAATTGGCCATTTCTTTTTCTAAATCATTACATATTAAAAGTTTGCAGAGAAAAACTGGAGCACTAGATTGATATGCAAACTTCATATTACTTATAAATGACATTCTGGCCTTATTTATTCTCATAAGGAGTTAACATATGCTAATAAGCAGTTGCTTATAATAAAGTTTAAGACACCGCCTTTTATGTTCATTACGCTTTATAAAGACATGCCAATAAATATTTCTAAAATTAACTTATCTCTATTTCGAGATATTTTATAGGGTCACATAAATAAAGAGTCAGTAGATCTGAGTTTGGATGTTGGTTCCACTTCCTACTTGTGTGACCATGGGGAAGCAATGAATGTCAATAAACTAAGTTTTAAAACAGTGATGATAATAACAGCAATTCCCTCATTAAGATAAACCTCGAGTTTCTCAATGGGCAAAATTTAATAGGTACTTTTTTGTTCAAAAAATTTAATGGCTTACTAGGTACCTATAATCTAGACACTGTTCTAGATTACAGGGATGCAGCAGTGAGTCCCTGATCTCGTGGTGTGCATGAAGGGACAAATGAAATCAACTAAGAAATTAACACATAATTTGACGGGCATGATAAATGCTTCAAGGGAAAGTACAGCAGGTTAAGTGATCGGTTGGGAGGGGAAGAAAGTTATTTTAGATGGAGGTGGGAGGTCAGGTAAGGCCATTCTTACTAAAGTGACATTTGACCAGGAAACTAAATGAAACAAGAGAGTGAGTCATGTGTATATCTGGCATCACAAATCTGCCAATTTTGCTGAGGCAAGTTTTCACATCTAAGTGTGATACACATTTGTACAGGAAGCTACTATGTAGAGAAACAGGGATTTGAAAGAAGCTTGGGAAGTAAAGAGACTAGCAGGAAAATATATAAAGGAAGAGGGGAAGGAAACAGCAATAATGAGGAAAGGAGACATTTCTTTCCTTTTGGTCAACTGGAGAGGCCTTATATGTAGTTTCTGAGTTTGTGCACCAGCACCCTGGCTTATTATATCCTTAGAGGGTGGAAGGCACCTAGAAGTAGGCTCTCACAGGGAACAAGTTCTAAAGAAAGAATGAATATTGTTTTCATATTCCTTTCTAGTGGGGCTACTAAACTTTAGACTCAGAAATAACCTTCACTGGAAAAGGGGAAAAAGAACCGAGTTAGGGTTAAGTAGGGGTCTTGGGCTGATTACACATATGGTCCTTTCGAGATCTGTGTATTGGGTATGATTAACTTGGAAATCTGCGTAAGAGTCAGCCCAGGTCAGGTGTAGCACACATCTAAACAAAGAAGGACTTTCAGAAAGTGATTAATACAAGCCCTCTGGACAAACAGTGGGAGAGATGGACATTGCACAAGCAACTCTGAAAACTCCGAAGTACGCTAGTCTTGGGCAATGTAGTAAAAAATTGATTCATTGTTCTGTTAGGTCTTTTTATCCGCCCTGTAGCAAAAGAATCGAAATTCTTATATGGCAGTTTTAAGTTCAAAGACATTTACTTCAGATGACAGTGTCAATTTTATAGCATGGTAACTAGTGTGTGTGAAAGCTATCGCTAGAATGCACTTGAATTACTGGCACTTGAATTACATTTGGTACTATTAATACCAAATGTTTTAGAAAACAAGCTGTGCCAAACTTCAGCTACTTAGGGTTTATTTGTTACATAGTTCAACCAGTTTCCCAATCTATCTAGACCTTGACACCATATTTTTATGTTACAATCTCAGTAACTTGAGGAGCTTCCACTGCTGCACATGTTATTTCCCAGCTCTGGTCTGTCACTTACGACAGCTGCTTTACACTCCAGCCCTGCCCTGCAGCCTCTCTGAGAGCAGCCAGGCAATAATGGACATTTCTGGGGAGGGCAGGGATGATGTCTGACTCGTTCGCAGCTGTATCCTAAACTCTTAGCACAGAGTCCAATTCAGAGTAGCTGCTTAATAAATATTTAATAGACGGATAAACCAACATCTGAATCCTCTGTCTTAGATCCACAATTATCTTTTACCTTTTCTGAGAAGGATCTGGGAGAGCGGGCAGGTAGGGGATCATATCAATATAATATGGCTGTTGATCTTTATTTCCTCCATTTCTGATAGGATTACTGGACAAGCAGACAGACAAACTGTGTTAGGCAAAGTATATTTGACCAAGTCTCTCGAGATGTCTTTGAGGAGAAATTTAGTCTGCACCCTAACACAATTAGAAAGATTCATAGCTGCTGAACAAGTACGCCCCAGAAGAACTGAGGATCAGGCAGATAACAACTTGGAGGGGAGGCTGAGGGCCAGGCTTATGGCTCTGTCCTTGCTTGGATGTTTTCTATGAGATATTTTTATTTTAATCTAATTTAAGAATTAGGTATCGTTTCTAACAAATTTCTTAGAGAGGGAAAGGTGACATAACTGCAGGTCTTGTGAAGTCTTAGGGATAAATGTAAATATCTATTTAAATTCAGGTAATGGGCCGAACAAGTACCAACTGGGGCAAAAGAGCAACTCATTTGAAAAAGGAATGAGTTTTAATTGACATGAAGCCCAACCTGAATAACACTGATGATTGCCAAAGAAAAGCTAACATGGTTTTAGCCAACATTAAGAGAGTTGGGCTATCTTTAGAAATTAAGTATTTATAGAGCTTCTATCTGCATTGTTCTAGGTGCTGTGTGGGCTAAAGAGGTATCCGGCATAAAATCTCTGCTTTTAAGGCACATTCCAGTCAGAGGAAGGTTAGCAATCAGAAAACAATGTAAGATACGTGATTTGACAGCCTAACTATCAGGGAAATGACCTCTCAAAACTCCCAAACGCCCAAAACCAAAACTGAAAATAAAAAAAAATCAGAGGCTTGAGTGCACTCACTCGGCGTAGTGCATTAGCTGATGTTTGTAACTATGGCCCAAAGTCATTAAGAACCTGCTGTAAATAAGGCCCACTGCTCTTTACAGAGACCAAGTTATAGAAATACATCTTAGATATTGTCTTTTTTGTTTAGTTGTTTTAGTTTTAAATGGGATAAAATTCACTTATCTGGAAAATTAAATTACAAGCCTCATTCCTCGTACGGGGACAAATAAATCAGAGACCACTGTATGTAGTTAAGCACGGAAGTATACAGGCCAATCTACAACGCTTGAGAAAAGAGGAAAATAAGCGTGAGAAGTAGGAGAAATGATGTATTCCACTCCAAACTCTCTGTTGAGCCAGGGCAGACCTGTGGGCCCTGAGCACCTTGGGGGCGTGGCACAACCAAAGACAGTGGAGTCCTGAGAAGGGGAGAAGGCGGGAAACAGCTGCTTCTAGATAAGTCCAGCATATAATTTACCAAAAATTCCCAAAAGTTGCATGCAACATCATGTCACTCTTTATATTTAAGTTTTTAAGGATGGAAAGAGTCACACCAAGTGGATACACGCCTCTCCTAGTTTATGGCCCTCAGTGAAGCACAGACTAGCTCCCAGTCAGCTTTCCTTTCTATACTCACAGCAGCTTTTCCGAGCCTCCATCTCTTCCCTATTTACATCTCTCTCTGGTGTGGCCTGCCTACCTCACTTCCTATTTCATAAAGTACATTCTGTCCCTCACATTACTGCATCTCGGCTCAAACTGTGCTAATGTTTACTCATCCTTTCTTCAAATATGCCTCTCCTTTTGTTCAAGGCAAACTCCTTCATCTCTTTGAAGCCATTGATACTGACTTCTCCCTCCTCGAATTCTCTACTGTCTTCACATCTCTAGCCTCATTCTCTTCCTCTTCCTCTCCTGGCTCCTTTTCAGGCCTCTTCCTCTGCCCACTTTTAAATATCGTGTTCCCCAAGTCTGCCATGGTCCTCTTCTCACACTCACACAGTTAGCATGATCCCCTCACTAGTCACTCTTCTTAGACTCTGCTCTCCATACTTCTTTTGTTCATGCTCTTTATCTCTGGTGTATCTGCTCTACTGATCTACTTGCTCAGTCTGCTTGTCTTTTGATATGTTTGAAAACATTTTTTCAAACTGTTTCCTGATTCTCACCCTAAGCTAGATCTTTTCTGCATGCCCCCTTCTCCTAAAACTCTCAACAGGACTCTACTATAGGTTCTCTCATAAAGTCACTGGTTTCCATGTCTTTATCTTCTTTTAAACTGCCAACTCCTTGAAATAAGAGGCTGCACTGTTCTTTGCCATATCTCTGTACGGGAAGGGCTCAATAAACATCTATCAAGTAAATGGATTAGTTTTATATGCACAAAATATGATGCTGGTAATGAGGACCCTGACTCAGGAGATATCCAAACATTATCTGGGTGACCAGTTGGTGGGGTTGCCATCTGACAGAGATGTGGACCAAGTGACTGAATGCCTCTGCCAAGAGGAAGAGTTTATGAGGCTATGACGATACTGTACCAAACATATCTTCTTAAAGTTACTTTTTTTTTTTTTAATACTGGACATTAACAAAGTCTAAATAGACTGTATTATAAATTTAAAAAGTACATTGGTGGTATTATTTTGCCCTTTTTCTTAGCAGACATTGAAACACTTTTGGGTAGCTATTGCTCTGTATTATGGTGGCATGGGTCACTGGCTAAGGAAGACCTCAACTATTTTTGTATCCCAGATCTCTAAACCTAGTAGGTCTTAGAGGAAAGGGATCTGTGTCCTCAGCAAATGGCTCCTAACTTTCTATTGTAATTGCTACCCAGCCCTTCGACCCTATCTGATGGGTGCGCTGGACCTAGGAAACTTGCGTCTTCATCAGCTCCTCTGAAGACCTCATGTGGTTGGAAGCAAAGGAGGGATGATGACAAGAACATCTTTTCGTCTACTTTGTGCAATTTTTATTTTTAACATAAAGCTATTTGTGTTTCAGGCTTTTAAAAATACCAGGTCTTATGGTGAGAGCGTGAAAGAAAATAGCTTCATAGTTTCTGGCATGAAGACATGAAAAGAGCTCTGGTTGTTGAATAAAATCACAGCTTTAAACCTTCCTGAGAGATTGTTACTTCCTCACTAATTCCCCTTAAGGCAAATATTTAAGATGAGTATGAAGTTAAGAGACTACAGCTTTATCTTCTGAGGATTACCTTTCATGGAAATGATAAAATGGAAAAGTAATTATTCCACAAAGTCCAATAAAAGAGCCGAATCCTCCCAACAAATCCACAGATACCATTACCCTCAAATACCCTCCACTTATCTGGGGGGAGAAAAAGAAAACTTCCTTAGATCCATTCAAATATAAAAACATTCTTTACTACATTGAATTTTATAAAATCCCATTGTTAAATACTTCCTCTCAAACTCTTGCCAAATGAGAGAATTGCTGCTGAAACAGACAAGGGATATGTGACCCCCTCTCCCTCTCCTCATGACCATTGGGGTTACACTTTGGCACACATACAGATCTATTTTCTACAAAGGATGCAGCTTTTCATAGATGTGAAGGATCTGGAATGAGAACACTGGCCCTCATCAACCCACTTCCTCTATTGGAAGGGAGTCTCCCAAATAGTCCTCTAAAGGAAATGCTGCAATGAAGTCACCCATGTGTATGTAGTACAGCAACAGTAGCCTGATGATGTGATTGTCTCTGAAGTGATACAAAGCACAGCAGTTTAGACCGAAAGTTCACTGGGACTTTTAATAATGCAGTTTTAGATAAATATTTGCACAGATGCACACACATATTTATTTGTTCTGCTTCAACGGGACTCATCCAAGTGCTAGTTTTAAAATATAAACAGTGGGGAACTGCTGTAGTAATGACTAGCAAAATACAGCAATTATTTGTAAGAGCTGAAAACTGCTCATCTAATAAAAAGTAGGAAGCTGTGTAGGAGAAAAAGGAGTGAAATTCTCTAGCAAACAAGGCTAGTGGAATTTAATAATTCACTCTGGCAATCACATTTGTTTAGTCAGCAAGCCAGCGTTCCTACTGTGCTGTATGGTGCCAGGGACAGTCTTCATCTTAAACACCCACAACATTAAGGGAGCGACTGTTTCTAGCCAAGCTGCATAAATACTATCACTGCAGCAGTCCGTGAATATATACCATTTATTACAGATCTCTGAGCGGATCTGTAAAGCTCAGAAAGGACTCTTGTTAGTTTGGAGATTAATTTGGCTGAGATGACATCAGATTATGTGAAAATGTGTTATTCAGCAATATTTCCTAAGTGGCCTACGTGTCAGCAGATAGTTATGCTCCAGTTATAAAATATCGGATAGTCTCCAGACTATATTTTTAACATCTCCTTAGTAATACAGCAGAGAACAAGATGTGGAAAGCTCTTATGATTTTCTCTTTTTTTAAGCAATGTTTTCATTCTCAAGGATATTTTCCTTATCACTTTTCATTGAACTTAACTTCCTTTTCAAAGGTTAAGAGATGCAAAGGTGAAGAGATTATAAGAGCATGCATATATTGCTAGTATTAAATGCAGATAGACCTAATGATCACAGTAACGTGATTATATTACTGTAATACTTAGTATGCAAACAGCTCAAATTTATAAATAACAAAGAACTGGCCACTGTAGAAGGTCCTTATGGGAGCTGGGAATGCAGACATGAAAAGTATAAGAATATGTAGTTAAACTTATATCTACTATGTTGCATATATCTACTATGTTTCCTGTGCTTATTCACTGGTTCTCTTATGTTTGACTCTTAAATATCATTTAATTGGTTAAATTAATACTTCACCAGGATTAACTCTTTATTAATTTATGTACCTCATTCTTTTCATCTGTAAAATTATGACAGCACCTACTTCATAGGGCT
>NW_006494614.1:22192716-22217483 GCF_000325575.1 Pteropus alecto | reverse complement strand
CCCTACAGTAAATACATGGTGGAAATGTCTGTGAAAATAAATCTAAACACTCTTTTTTGTCAACTGCTTCAGAATGAAGCTGAACATCTTTCCCAGCCACTGGCTGCCAGAAGCTCATTGAAGTGGATGACGAACGAAAACTTCATATCTTTTATGAAAAGCTTATGGCCACAGAAGTTGCTGCTGGGGCTCTGGGTGAAGAATGGAAGAGTTACGTGGTTCAAATCCGTGGTGGGAACGGCAAACAAAGTTTCTCCATGAAGCAGGGAGTATTGACTCATGGCCATGTCCGCCTGCTATTGAGTGAGGGGGATTCCTGTATGAGACCAAGGAGGACTGGAGAAAGAAAACACAGAACTGTTGAGGGTTGCGCTGTGGATGCCAATCTGAGTGTTCTCAACTTGGTCATTGTGACAAAAGGGGAGAAAGGTATTCCTGGTCTCACTGATACTATCATGCCTCGTTGCCTGGGGCCCAAAAGGACTGGCAGAATCCACGAACTTTTCAATATCTCTAAGGAAGATGATGTCCACTAATATGCTGTGAGAAAGTCCCTAAACAAAAAAGGTAAGACGCCTAAGACCAAAGCACCCAAGATTCAGCGTCTTGTTACTCCATGCACCCTGCAACACAAATGTCGGAATATTGCTCTGAAGAAACAGCGTACTAAGAAAAATAAGGAAGAGGCTGCAGAAAATGCTCAACTTGTGGCCAAGAGAATGAAGGAGGCTAAAGAAAAATGCCATGACCAGATTGCCAAGAGATGCAGACTTTCTTCTCCGAGATTGTCTCCCTCTAAGTCTGAGTGCAATCACAAATGAGATTTTGTAAGAGTGACAAAAAATAAGATCAGATATCTAAAAAAAACAAAAAACAAAAAACTAAATAGTTTTTCATTGGAGAAGGAGAGAGAATTAGGTATTTGGAAAGAGGGGCGATTATGAAGAATGTCAGAATTTCACAACTCCTGTGCAATAGGAGAGACTTGCACAGTTAGTCCCAATCTGGAGTTACTTCCTTTCCACCAAAAGCATCTGGTTGTAACCAGTCCCACCACCACAGCAGGCAGATCCCCACCCAGCACAGCCCAGAAAAGGTCGGCAGCTGTACATCAGAGACCCAGAGTGGATCCTGGTGGCACCAGAATGAGGAGTGACAGTCTGAATTTAGAGCAATAACAGATTGGAAGACTAAAAAATCTTCAAACTTATACTAAAAGACCTGACCAGGAAGCTCCAGTTTTGACAGGTGTGGAACAGAGAAACATCACAAAGGAAGAAAAGAACCAAGTCGGAGTCAATGCACTCAGTCGCAGCTGTCTATGGAGCTGATTAAGTGCCTTACTTGGAAGACTGAATGTTAGTGTCTGTGTATAATTCGATTGATAACAATTTTGCTTGAAAAACCTTTTTAGAAAATTGTGAATAGTTCCCCTCTAGCATTCCTCACAGTCTTTGCTGAAGAGGGCAGCTGTGATATAGAGAAATAACGTCCTATTATAGCTACCTTTGCCAAAATAGCCTCTCCTTCTGCAGGCCTGTCTGACCCAGACCTCAGAATCTCCTGGACTAAGAACAACTCAGGCCATTGTGATTTAGAAGTATCCTGGTGCTAGAGAAGACACCAAGATGGCCAGGAGACAATGGCAGCATTAGAAGGCTCTAGTTGAACAGAATATATAATTTCATTTAACAGCTGCAGAAGCTCATTAACTACGCCGGCATGAATGATTCTTTACAACTACAAAAAAGAAAGAAAAACAGCAGCCTATTTACAGATGCAGCGAGAGCATCCCTTGTTTTCTAGCTTTCAAGAGAAACAAAACATTTCTGCATAATTTTATGTCATAATTCAACACTATTTAAAAGGACGGCTTGCCAAAAGCCTAAAGAGATATTTTTGCACATTTTCAAAACCTCCACCATATTCCAGAGCAGTGTCTGACTGCATGGCTTGCAGGTTCCCTATGATCTGCTAAGGGGCCAATCAGGCAGCTGGTCAAACCAGGCACCTCTTCAGGCAGTCACCTTCCCTATACTCTCCAAACACGCCCTGTACTTCACGTCCTCAACTTGGGGAAAATATAACTCACATGCTGTCTTCCACAATCTTTCTAGATTAAATTGGCTGTTCTTTCTTGTGTAATCTTCAGCTCTTTCTATTCTTTACTTCAAATTGTCTTCCACTTACTAACTTTGAGCAAGTCACTTAGCCTTCTGTGCCTCACTCTGTTTATCTGTAAAATTATGATAGCACCTACCTCACAGGGCTATTGTGAGGATGAAGCTGTGAGTTAATACAAAGCATCTAGAATAGTGCCTGGCACATACTCAATAAATGTCAGCCAGGATTTCATTATTACTATCATTATTTAGGACATTATAAACCGCTATTACTTATTTTATATGTATTTCATCAACTCTACCTAAATAAAAATTGTTTGAGGGCAAATATTGGAGTCTAAGGGGAGTATGAGTGCATATTAACACCCTTTCTTGCACTCCTCCCTCTTCCTCCTGGACTCCTCTGCCTCCGCCCCAGATACCAACACAAAGAGGAAGAATGTTGTTATTTGGTGGAGCAGGTTTGCTGACATTTTCTTGGCCTCTGGGCTCAGCTGAAGGTTCATTAAGACATGGGCATAGTCTTTATCCCATTTGGATAAACTTTCTTGTGGATGTTCTTCCTCTCAAGAGTAAGCAGTAAAGTGTGCTCATCTTCTTAGATGCTTAACTTCAAGATCTCTCATAAAGAGAACTGCCTAATATGGGGCTCTGGGCTAAAGGAGTATGAAATAAATGATTCCTTAGTTCAGTCTAGCTTATCAGTGTTCTGTATTAGGGTAGGGGGAGGCAGGGAGGGATGCTCTACTTAGTGATGTTGTTCTGCTTGCTTTTCCTTTTCTTAGCATGTATTTCTTGTGAGACCTTTTCAAGGAGGAGTGGCTGGTCTTAAGTGGGAGTCAGGTGATCCTAGGTCTCTGGTCCACATGACATTATCTCATCCTAACCTTATGAGCAACCACAGGGATCAAGTCTTTTTCAATGTTTTATCCTTCAGCCCCTAACATTCACTATTCTTTATACAAGAGGCACTCAATATTTATCAAAACAAGCTGCTCTACATCATTAAAAAAAAGTTACCCACATTCTGATAGGGTCAGTCAATATGATTGAGGTCCTGTCATTTAATTAAATTAAATTCAAAGAACATGTCATGATAACAAGTATTAATCCAATGCCGATCAGTAAAATTCAAACTTGTCACTGTGATCTATAGGGCCCTGTATTACTTGTTCCTTGCTAACTTCTCTGATCCTGTCTTGCTCTCTCCGAACTAGAATACTTCATAATTTTTGCCTAATCCAACTTCTCATTTGCACTTCCTGTTCCCTCTGCCTGGAAGACTAATCCCCCCAGAATTTTACATGATGGGCTGCTTCTCGTGATTCTTGTCTCAGGACAAAGAAAGAGCCCATGAAGAGAAGGGAATAAGGGAAAATGTCCCATGAAGAAATGACGTTAAGTATGAGACCTAAAGTATGTGTGTGTGGCTGTGTTTGCGGGTAGAGATAGGTAAGTATTCAGCTTATACAGAAGAGCGAGCTAGGGCAAAGCTTTGGGATGCAAAGGACTAGAGAGAGGTTGTTTGTAGTGTGGCTGGGGCTAAGAGAGCTGGGGGAGAGCAGAAGATGGGGCACGAATGAATCCTGAAAACCCCTTCAGAAGAGGCTCCAAAGAGGGGCAGTACAGCATTTACGTACTGTATGTAGCCCTTTGGAAATATCTTAACCTAAGATATAATCATCCTTCATAAGAAAAAAGTCCTTCTGCCCTTAGTGGTATTCTAATCTCCCCTAACCTAAAAATAATCAGTAGTGCTAGGTGTAGTCACTCCCAGGTGTTAGTCATTTTTCAATTCTCTTCTGGAAAAGTAAGCTACCATGTCCAAGATTCAGGAGATGGAACTGCTCATCAAATCCTGGAAGCTAATTTTCCAACCCTGAACATAACCCTTACTTCTCTCAGCACTCGTCCTAGTGTTATCTCAGGTGGGAAACTAACTGAATGAGTTTTTAAAGCTGGCTTTAATTAGCTATTAGCATATCATACGTTCAATAAGAATTAAATATGTACCAATAGCCTGAATAGATTCTTTTCTACACACAAAAAAGGTAAACTACATTTCAGTAAATTCATTTTGACAAATTGAATTTATGCTATTAAAATAGCCTTACATTTTAAAAATTTGTAACAATTCCTAATGACTTATTTTTAGAGATTTAGGAATGGGTTATAAGAAATCAATAAAATCAGCCCAGAAACTAAAGCTGAAGTGTAGAAAGGTTAGATGATTGGTTGAAGATACAACTGAGCATTGTTCTTTCCATAAATAATGTACAAATTTCTTAATTTCTTATTCAATATCTGATTGTCAGAACTTATTTTAAGTAAAATACAGATCTACTGGGGTAAGAGGGCAGAGTGAGAATTGAAAAAAAGACAACTATATATATGACATGGCCAAGAAAGCCACCGAAAGTATATGAAAAAGAATAAATGTTTTAAAATTATATTTTCCAGATGGACAGTCTGAAAGATTATAATTCCAAAGATAATTTTAATTTAACACAATTAAAGAGTAAGAAATTTAGCAAAACCAATTCCTTAATATGCACTTAGAAAGATCTATCATGTGTAAAACATGAATATGCCAATTTGAATATCTGAATTTGCAACTTTTACCAATCCTCTGACTCATACTTATACTCAGTGCAAAGAAATCTTCATTTAAAGAGGGTAACAATGTTTCTATTCATTAACATCACACATCCTGTAAATAAATGTATTTCTACAGTGGCAATTTTGGCTGTAAGTGCTACTCTTTTAGGTCATTGAAACATTTATTTACATATTTAACTATGCATTTCTTTCCTTTTTACATACATTTTCCTTCATTGGTCTAAGCATTTGTTCAAGAGCTTAACTCGTTAGCTAAAAAAAAAAACAAATCCAAAATTCAGAAATGGGAGCACAATCCCTGCAAGGAAGCACATCAATAGCAGGCTTATATTATCACACTGTATATCATTTTACATTTCCGACACGCTTTCCAGTAAAGTATCTTATATCCTAAGATCTCATGGTGTCATTTTTTAAGTGAAAGTTGCAGAGAGATTCTGATTTTACTCAGAGTTGTTAAGGAACCTGCAGGAGTTCATTCATTAATTTATCTAACCAGGCAGGCAGTGAAGCCTTTGGGGACAGTAAGTTCACATTTAGTGTTTGTGCTGAATGAATCCCCAATCTACTTCGTTTTAATTTGCATTAAAAAGCCTCTACTCTCAAAGTACTGCATCATTAAGTTTATATAATAATTAGATATACAAATTAGGAGAGGCAGATTAAGTATCACTTGGCAACATTAACTTGCCTACCACATTTACACTGATTTAAAAAGTGTGTATCAGTGAGATATACTTGTTCATGCATAACTAAAAAAGCCTCTTAAATAATATTTAATTCATTGACTATTATTTCGAATAATAAGCACATTCACAGGATGAGGTTTTATTTTTTTTTTCCATTTTATTTTCTGGCTTTTTGCCATTAAGAGGAGTAAAAATGAAGAGAAAAACAATAATTATAAAAAACCCAATCTCTTAAATGATTTAACAGTTTAGTTCACGCACACAAACAACTATAGTACACACTATCGAACATATCTTCCATATCTATTTTGAACACGTGTTCTCATATAGTACCATAACAAGGAAGTCTCCATTATTTTAGTGAGACTGCTAAGATAGGCTCATGAAGAATTTCAGTAAGCTTTCAGTAAGTCACTTAAAAAATTGAGAGAAATAATTATCTCTGGTTAGTCTTCTGGTACAGAAAAACAACTGACATCTTTGCATTATTATTTTTAAGTGACCACAAACTGACACCACTCAAGATAGCTTTTCTCCCTCCATTGGTAATATTTAGCTACAATTTTAGTGAAAGAAGACGAGGCAAGCCTCAGAGCACTCTTGGGTTTCACAGGTATAGCAGCTCCCTTTGCCTCCAAAGTCTTCACCCCTGTTTTTATTTATTCTTTATTTATTTATTCATTCTAAAGTTTTCACACATGTGTAATATTTATAGATAGCATCACTACAAAATGGAGCGCAGGTTCAAATCAGAGTTTTAAGGTCAGGAAAAATAAGTATCATTTAAATGAGTCACCACTGCCACTTTTAGAACCTCTTGTACTTCCTTTAAAAATCTCGCTTTCAAGGATGTGACAATTTTTGTTGTGGAAAATCATAAATAAAAACTATACAATAGTTATGATGATTACTCAGTGTGGTGATTTTTTTTTTTACATTACAAACTTTATAGGAACACTCAGTTTACATTTATTTAGCACACATTTTGACAGTGTTTTATTTTCAGTAACTGACCTACTGCAGTCAATTTCAAGAAGTTAATGTTCTAGACCATATATATGTCATTATGCTGATATGAACATGAAATTCAAAATTACATAAAGAAAAACCAAAAGAAAGCAATTAGCAATAGTTTCTAATTTATGCTAAATATTAAAGTATCTTAAGTGCACAATTACTTTGTTTAGGTACTTATAAAAATGTAATACTGTAAAATTTAAAAGTTGTATATTTTTGCAAAATAAAAAAAAATTGCATCCAGATCTTATTCCAAATATAAATAACATACTTTTGATATTATCTTAAATTAGCATTTTAGATTATTATTATGGAAATGTGGGGCATAGCACATAATAAATAATAGGTATTAATTTCAAAACTACCCAGAATGTTTTATGGTTTGTATTTGTTGGCTTAAGAATATTTAAGAATGTTGTAGATTAGAATATTCTAATAAGTAATTACTTAAATGAAGGAAATAACTAAATAGAAGTGGGAAATAAAAAATTTAGAGGGCAGCGAGGAAAGGGAGGGCATGTGAAATTACACAGAAGAACCTGAAGTAAGTGAAGGTCAAAGAACTAGGAAAAGTTTACCCATTTCTCCAAATCTATGGTCATTTACCATGAGACACAGCTGAGTTATTTGCTCTAAGTGCTTTAAGTTTACCTATTAAAAAACAAGCCACATTCTCAGTTCTAGACCCCAGGGCCTAGCAGATGGAAAGCCCTCACCCCTCCCACCTGTTTCAGTGGCAGTCTACTAACCTCTCATGGCCCAGCATGACTAATTGAGTTTTTTCACTTGATGGTTTTATGTATGACGGAAATTTAAAGGCATAACTATGCATTTCTCTCTCCATCCCAGCTAATTATAGTTTCATCGAATTTTAAATAGTGGATGGTCACACTGTTTCAATATCACATCTTATCAACATCATTGATGGGGAACAGAAATTTGATTTCTACATTAATGAAAATACTGCATGTTTAGAAGATACTATGTATTAGAGGACAAAGGATGTCACCTTTGTCTCCTTTTAAAGTATCTCATTTCTACTATTTAAGTGCAATAAGACAAATACAGATTTACAAAAAAAGCCAAGTTAGAAATTAGGTCCTTCACAGAGACCCACAACAGCGTTCTTTTAAATATCTTAGGTTGCCTTCATATATTTAGGGTAGAATTTGATGTATGTATTATTTTTAAGAGATATATATGATGATTACATAAAGCAAAATTAACAGTTCAATTAAATAGAGACAGTATCAACAAATTCCTAAAATACTATTCTCATCAGCTAAATCAAGACCAAATAGATATTTCAAATAAGAGTTGGTTGAGTCAAGCTAGTTTATTTTGGGTACTTTGTTGAATGGAAAACACTTTATTACTTAAAGACTGAACCTTAAAAAAATAAAAGAGGTTTAATCCAAATAAAGCAAATTAACTCTTCATTCTGGTCTTTACTTTTTTTTTTCTTTCCAAAATAATTTACATTTCATTTATAGAGATGTTAGTGAATGGCTCTTTAAAAAACACCTATTTTGAAATCACAGATCAAAATAAACAGAGTCCCGATACGTGTAATATGAGAATGTCTAAACTCCCATTTCTGGAACGATCAGTCATTTACTGAGAATGTTTCATAGAAACCAAACATAATCTCCCTTTTTTTTTTTTTTTTTTTTTTTTTTTTTAAAGAAAACACTATAATACATTTCCTCTCTCTCAGGGAATACTTTGCCTTTTTTTTTTTTTTTTTTGATATTGCAAGTTCTATATACACAAATGGCACTTTTCTTCCTACTCTGCTAAAGGCCTCAAAAAATGAACAGAGATGGTTTAAAAGTCAGTTAATTTATACCATTTTCACCTAAGCTTTGTAAAAATATATGGAAGAGAAAGTAAGGTATTCGGTTTGAGTTAACAAGACAGTTGCTTCTAAAGTAGCTCCTTGAAGTCCGAGGCAGAAGGCAGCTGCAAACATCCGACTGAAAGCCCATCCGTGGCTTCACAGCTTCCAGTCGAGGATGTTTACAGTTGCTCACTGTCAACAGGGATATATTTCTTTCTGTCTGGTTAACCTGAAGAAGGTTCCCTAGCAGGTTCTTCTAAGATGTACAGGTAGCAATTCTGTCTCATTCAAACACAGAAATATTCTAGAAGATGTCTCAAATTCAAAACAAAATATTTAATGCATATTTATTACTCATCTATCAAGTCCCTATAAAATGTTGTGATATAATAAGACAATATATGCAAATGGATTTCATCCCTTACTGTTTGCTACAAGGAACAAATAGGCAATGGCAGAGTTACTTAAAATGATTTCAACATGCGTTATGTAATTAAAATCCTTCTCTGAGTGAAAGTGACCATAGAAATTAAATTATTTAACAGAGTGCATATTTAACTTTAAATGCTATATTTAAGTGAACTTACACTCGCAATGAAAATTAAAAAAGGTCTGTTTCAAACATAAATTCTGACACACACGAAAAAGACTTACGTGCTTTTACATATCACTTTTGCTCTGAAATCTGCTCCCAGAGGCAACTTGTATAGTCAGCTGGTTTTTGAAAGAGTAAGCAACAATCAGGAGAAAAACAGAATGGAATAACAAGGTCTATAACAGGCATATATCAGTTTGTGGATCTAAGTTTCCCACTGGAAAAACACAGAACCTATCACTCGAAACAGAGTGACGCACATTAACTCCAAATTTGAATGTTTTGAATTCCACTCCCATTCTCTTATGAAAATAAATGAGGAAAACTGAAGGTTAAGCTCTATCAGTCACTACTTTCCCGAAGTAATTCAAAACCCTTCCTAGTCTAGTGAAAGATTAAGTTGATACAGAAAAGGGTGTGCCTTTCCTGGAGATTTGTTTTTAGATGAAGTTACCATAAGGTTCTTAAGTTGCAGAAGTCTTAGTAGTTTGAGACACCAAAACAAAAACAAAATCCACACAAACAGTGTCATGTTTACTGAAACCAACAAATCTGAAGAGCTCCATAAATTACTTTTTCAAAGCAAAGGGTAACTCTATCCTATTAAGGTTAAGAAAGTTAATCTTTGGGGCAGCAGGTGAAAATAAGCTCAATTATGTTTTGGCTTTTTTTTTTTTTTTCTTTTTTTTATTAACTAAGTACTTTGAACTATTAAAACTTCCTAGGGAACCACATTTTCTCAATGGGTCAAGTCACATACGGGAACAAAGCAAACTTTATCAGTGCTGTGCGATTCTACATTCCAGAAATTCTTAGTACTTGGCATTTGTATACCACTGCTGACTAGGGCTTGAGTCGGTTCACCAAACTCAGCTACAGCTACCAACCTTGTGAACTTCTCACCAAGACACCCACTTCTTTTAAGTTAGTCACAAATAGGCAGGGTACTCTTAATTAAAACAGATAAATAACAAGCTTTATACCCTGTGAAGATATTGTATAGCAGTAACTGTTTACAGGAAGAAAATATTTTTACTCCCATAAATTTTTCTTAAGATGACAGGTCCCCTATTTGCCTTGGAATCTTAGCACTTTAAATAGTAACATTAAATTAAAAACGAAGAACCCTAAGTGACTAGTACATACAAAGCAAACAATCTCAAAGAACAATTCAGTGAACATATGAAAGAGATAGTAAACCTTAGTACAACCTTGAAAACCCAGCCTTTTGTTCAGAGCTCTATGAATAAACATGAAAAAATTCAACAAACAAAGCATGAGAAATCATAAGATCTTAGTTACAAGGGTTCATAAATGGAAGGGCATTTAATAAGCATCAACATAGTACTTCATTGTCTGTATACATGAGCTTTCTTTTTTTAGTAAGACATCAGCTAGATGAAATCTCTGTGAAAGGTAAAGCAGATTCATCCCAACAATTTTGCCAGTTTAAGTGAGACTCAATGTTGTTTAAACTATTTGCTTGTTTTCTGTTAATTGAGCAGTATTGGTTCCATTTGGAGCAGCAATTCTCAAAATGAGAGGGTTGGAACAATAACAAGGGTAGTTTCTTCTAACCCTACATACCTAGACTGCCTGCTCCACTCCGAAATTCTTATTTAATTGGCAGGGTGCTGAGTATGTGTATTTTGCAAAAGCTTTCAAATGATTTTGCCATACCTTCTTGGCAGAGAACTACTAATCTAGAAAGGTGGAACTAAATAAATTTGCTTAAAATTTAACAAAATCTTTCCACTATCTGAGAAATGTGACCAGTAAATCTATTTAAAAATCATGAATTAAAAACAAATATGGCAGAATAATTGTGTTCAATACATCAGACTCTAGTTTGTTTTTTATAACTCTAGAAATGCTCACAGAAAACTACTTAGTTTAAAACCATAGGAATCCTGGCTGTTAGACACTGTTAGGGTCCTTAAAAGTCTCCCAACCCAAAGTATAGCTCTGGATGTCTATACCTTGGATAGGTTTTATAATCTTCCCCACATTAGCTTTGACTATTTGAAGGATTAATTCCTTCTGGTGGTGGACAGTTTAGGACTGGCCCCAGAACAAATTTAAAATTTTTTCTTAGCTACCCTTTACCATTCAGTCTTACCCTCTTATTGACCCTATAATCATGCATTTTCCTAAGCTACACATAATTAAGAACAGCTTAAAATATTATAGCCACTCAAGATCCTCTCACTCCTTCCCTTCACATACCCAATTCTCTGGATTTTAAGATATCAGAGTATTTAAATGACCTACCATTGAATTGTGAGATTTTAGGCACTTATCAGTAGGTGGTGAAAGTTATCATTATTTGTTAATTTGATAACAAATCAAATTATTTGTTGATTTATTTGTTGATTTATTTATTTATACTAGGACTCCCTTTTGCCCATGGAAATGCAAAAGTGCATGCAGGTGATCCTACCCCACTAGAAAATGATGCTTCTCCCTCTGGTTCCACCTTTCTCCTCCATGTACATTTAACCTCCACTCCCTCTGGCTTCTGAATGTTCGCAGTGGCACTCTAGGAATGGGAGTGTTTCATATCAGGACCTGTTCTGTGTCCTTCCATCCACCATCTCTCTGAGAGCCAAGGTCCTAGGCAAACTGAATCAATAGTACTGGCATTTGGCCCCTAACTCTTCCTTCAGAAAACTCATTAAAGACAAGAAACACAAGTGATCCCTGCTTCCTTCTGTAGAAAGCACACACAGAACTGGCCCGAAATGGAAATAAGTGTACAAACAAAATTCTGTCCTTTAAAATTAATCTTTACTTTCTTCTATTTATACTTTATATTTAGTAGTCCACACTGTTTGAAGCCTGATTCAAAGCCTCCCATTTCTCATTATATTTCTTCCTAATGACAGTGATGAACTTTCTCTTTTTGTTTTTTTTTGGTAATTAATAGAAATACAGACCTACCTGGTCCTTGCTTCTTGAAACTAGGAACATTTACTGGGAACATTTTCCCATGGATTGTGCATACACAGAAGGTTAAGAAATCCAAATTCTAGGAAGAAAAGCATTATCTTGGATAATGTAGAGCTTAAAGAGTTTAGACAGTAAAACTGCTTCTACTTTAGAAATTAATATTTTGTTCAAATAACATTCTCTAATAAAATGGTAGTGCGAAATAAGTTGAGAATTAAGCGAAACTATGTGTACATTAAGTTTATAGCCTCGACTTTAATATAACATTTTTGTTGTATGCCAGGCAATGCCTATGCAGACTCATTTTATTCCTGCCACGGTATGATGAAGCATTTACTATCATTATCATGCAGGTAGGGACTCAAGGCTTTGAGACCTGGAATCACATCATCATTCACTTTACTATTCTGATGTTTTGCTTATTGTAAGCTCTTCTGAATCATTTGTGGAGCTGGGGAGGGTGTCGGTTTGAATATATATAGTTAGTGGTAATTCAATAAAAGTGTGTTTTTGTTGTAAGTTGGACATTAAAATTGATAAGTGAAAAAAGATAAGCATAAAAACAAACAAATATCCATATCCTTTGGTGATAAAACAATTCATTTACTCATTCATTCATTATATATTTATTCAATTGCTAAACTCTCCTTTAAAATAATCCCAAAAATCGAGGTCAAGGTTCCCCAGATAGGAGCTCTCCAAGCTTATCAGAGTTTTGTGGTTGTTATCATCCTCCTCCCCCATCTGTCCAGAGCCCCTCCTCTCCTACTTTGGCTGGCATTCTCACTAGGTAGGGGGATTCCAAAGGGTCAGGTCATCTCAGCCTTCAGGCTAATAAGGGACTTTCCGTCCCACTCCTCCCATCCCTTCTCCCTCCCTCCCTTCAGGCACATCACTGTCAGCAGTTCCCAGACTGTATCCCTCAGACCACCTGCTGACTCAGCTCTTCCCCACTCAGGGGTTCCTGCTCCATTAGCCTTCTCAGAAAAAGCAACCCTTACCTAGAAATACCCTCCCAGTTCTGCGGAAATATAAGGTTCTACTTCTGAATAGACATTAATTGAATTTAAGATGAATTTGATTAATAGTCAATGGCAGAATTCAGAATTCAAACAGTTGTGTTTGTTTTTTTAAGTCGAAGCTATTAAATTTCCCCAAACAGTAAAAATTCAACATTAGTTCTATATCTTCTCAATAATGAGAAATTATTTCAGAGGAATATATTCTATAATGGAAACTACATTTAAAAAACATTTTTGTTTATGAATTTCACAATTAAAAAATATTTGTTTCTACTAAAGGTCAACTGTACATAGTTGACATTTCTATAAATATTATAAGCAAGTTAAATGATTTTGATGTTCTTAAAGAAAGGCTTGAAAGTCATTTGCCCTTAGTTCATTTAAAAATATATTTTTAGAAAGTATTTCTTAATAGTAGTCAAGGTTAGAGTCCTTCATTAATCATTTTGTATAAAATAATAACAGTAATTGCCATAGAAAAATAGCCAGATTATTGACATAATTAGAAACTGACTCCTTCTAAAATTATGTAATGATTAAAAGATGTTTACAAAGCTGTGAATGATATACATTAAATATCCTAAGTTAAAGAAAAGCCAATAAAAATGGTAAGTATTATCATGTTAAACATTCAGAATATACACATATAATTTTTTTCTTTTTACTTTTCTGTATTTTGTTTTCTTTAATGTGAATAATACAAATATTTAGGAAAAAATGATCCATTTCAGATATGAGAATATTTCTCATAACTTAAGAGTAATGTAGATAGTACCAGACATTTCTCAAGACCAGTTCTCTATATAAATAAATCTTTGAAAAGAGAGAATATTACATAAGCCGTGATGACCATGATTCTGTCTCAATCACTATTGTGTCTACTGGAGCATAATGTACTTTACACATAGTAGGTGCTCAATATATGCCAGATGAATTTTTTAAATGTTAATGAGGAGAGTCTTAAAATGCACTTTGTTTACAATTATCTAGCATCCTTTTCTTTTTTTAAATGTATTAACTCACAGGTCTTTAAAAAGTAGGGTTTTCCCCCCTTTAAAAGTGATGAAATAGACAAAAGTTAATAATTGGTCCATGTTTAGAGCCAGAGCTATCATATGAAGATGTGATGCCCTATCCTGTGATTTATGAGAACTGTCTTGAGACCACCTGATGCTTCTGTCAAGGTGGAAAGTGGGAAGGCAGGGAGCACTGGGCCCTTTTGATAGATGACTTCATGGGCAGGTTTCTTCTTGAGCTGACACTGAGCCTATTTTCTCTGTGAATGTAAACTATGATACCTGCATCTCACAGAGCTCTTCTGAGGAATGACTGAGATATGTATGCGTAAGCACCATACACATTAGTTATTTTTCCTTATTACTACCTTCTGACTATGAACATGTTAGGGCAGATTAATCAGAACAGTATTTACTAAAGGAAATAAACTACTAATGTCATTTGGGCTTTTAAACTTGCTTCATGATCTCATTTGACCTCACTGGACATCAATTTCCTCAACTGTAATAAGAGTTAATCAGATTCTCTCTAAAATACTTCCAGCTATAAAATCCTGTGACTCTAATTCCTTCATTGCTTGAATTTATGAGGTAGGGTTAGAACTGGAATGGGAGAAGATTGGAAGACTTTTTAAAAAATTAAACATACACTAATCAGGGAAGCAGTCTTCCCTTAACTAGTGTGATTTTTCTTAATACAAAGAAGTACCAATTACCCTGACTTCATTCACAATCACTTCCCACACCCACATATTTTTAAAAATAGCAGGGCTACAAGATAGTTTGAGAGTATATTCACAGACGGTGCAGTTAGTAGCTGACTTACGAAGCTTTCAGAAGAACAACTTAATTATCTCCAATACTGTCTGGCATGGGAATTAGGTTATAAGTAGCAAAAGGAAAGAGGCTCAAATACCTCATACTTGTGGCAAACAGTGACATAGCATACAGAAAACAAAGATAAAAAATTCTCATTCTGAGTCTAATGGTGAAATCTGGTTGAAAGACCTTCACACCATTCTACACAAAGAATGGGCAAGTTAACTTGAAATACCTCACTGGATCTCAAAATCAAAGACACTCAGTAATTTTAGTGCAAGTTAATGTTTGACTTACACTGTTTTGGGCTATCAGCAGCTTAGCAGCTCACATAAGGATTTTCTAGATTTCAACAAAATAACTATAAAGTCATAAGACAAAAACCATACTTCGATTAAAAAAATAGTTATTAAAAAACCCATGTTATGATTTCATTCCATTACGCTCACCTAATTAATATGTACTCAACAGCAGGTTTGTACTAAATTTGAACCACTAGGGATAGATGATGGAAATATAGTGTGACTGACCCTAATTTCATTTGTAGATTTAAGCATTAAGAACTGAGGTAAAAAAGTTTAGGTCAACCAAACAGGGCAGCCACAGAAACAACGTGACAAATCCTAACTACTATTTTGCTTCTCTTACCCTGAGAGAAGAAAAGAGTCTGAGAAAGTGTGGGATGATTTTCACTACCTTCTAAAGGCCCACATTCCACTTTTGCATAATTCTAAGAAAAACTTGGTGGTGGTCACCTAGGATGTACAAATGAGAAACATTTGATGAACAGAGGTGGAAAATAACCATTTTCATGATTATAGGAAAGGATGGACAAATGGGAGAAAAAAACGAATAAATGAAAAAAAAAAAACAAACGGGAAAGAAAAACTCCCTTTCCCCCTTTCTAGCCTCTAAAGGTAATTTATTTGTGATTCTTGAAATGTCTGAACATTGCCATGCAATAATCAAGAAAAAAATCTTTACTTTGTTTTACTGATAAGGATCTAATCAAACCTGTTAAGATCAGGCTCCTCTATTTAGAAAATGAAAAATTATTTAAATATAAGTTAATTTCTTCAAATTAGTACTTTTATCATTTAGATTAGCTCAACATTTTGTTATTTAAACCAAGTGTTTTTCATAAATGCTGCTGAAAAATGGTACCTTTCTACAGAGAGCTAGGGAACAGGACAAAGAAAGAGATTTCAGGGGTCCATAAAATGAATTATTAGAAAGTTTAAGGGCAAAACTGACCATATATTTTGGATGTTCTGGAAGCGTCACAATTTCAATGATTCCCAACATAGTCATAAATCAACAGAAAATACTTTCGGATCAGTGATCTGATGAAGAAATGTCATTAGAGATGATTTACACAGCATCCAAAAAATCCTAAGTTCTTTGAAGAATTAACCTTAGTTTTATAGTCTATGGAACAAAAGTGCCAAATTTTTATATATTCTGTAAAACAAAAGTGTCACACTTTTATTTTCCCCAAACTATCTATTAAGAAAAGGATTTATATACAAGAAGAGTATTTTCAATCCATCTTAAAAAATAATTGATGAGACTACCCTAGATTCTTTGAAAACATTTATTAAAAAAAAAAAAAAGTAGCACAATGGTTGGCATTCTAGAGTCTGAAAGCCTTAACTTTTCCTATTTTTTCTTTCTTTCTAAAGCTCTTCTTAAAATTGCCTGTGGTATTTTTTAAATGTACTCAGAAGTCTTACGGTTCTGGTAGTTTTTTAACTAGTAAAGTAAACACAGCAATCAAGTACCTGCAGTTCTGCTAACAATATTGTTTGTATTCTAAGCCCCATCCACAAAGGCTACAGAGAAAAATATCCAGTATAAACAAATATTACTTAGATACCAGTGGCATCTCAAAGCAGTACACCCAAGTCTCAAAATGCAAAAGGGAGAAATTTTCTACTCCCACAGTGCATAACTCCCTGGTGAATCTCATGACAGGCAAATAGAGTGAAATTGCCTGTTACGGTTAAGTTGGGGAGGAGGTGTGGGTATGAAGCAAATCAGTAATTCTCTTTCTTCATTTTTTCATCAGCTTTTTTCCCCCCAAAATCTCTCTTCTTTTCTATGATGTTTCTGTTCTCTCATCTTCTCTCATCCCCAATTCCAACAGAAAAGATAGCTTTTTGTCCTTTAATCTCGTTACTTAACATTAGTCTCACACATACATAAACACCATTGAATAATATTTTCAAATTAATACACAAAATAGGGCAAGATGTGAGAATGAAGTGGGCTGAGATTAATACTGGGGAAAAGAAATTCTCCACTGCTATTTGTGATACCCAAGCTTCCGGATGAAAGTGAAGCTAAATCCTCAATTGAGAAAGAAGCTTGAATCCAGAGAAATGCTAGGAGGTAAGGCCTAAAGGTTCAGGCAGCCCCTTGAGAACCACAAAGAGCCAGTAGGCCCAGGTGAGTCTCCGAATCTTTCAACCTAGACTCATCTTCCCAAAACTCTTGCACACCTTTTTGTTGATTCTTAGCAATACTCTGTTATGTACTCTTCCTACACTTCCCTCTCACCTCTCACTTAAGGCCCTACCCTAAAATAAAACTCTGTGCCTCAGTTTTCTCAGTTGCAAAATGATAATAACTATAACTGTATAGTAATAACTATAACTATAGAGTAAGGATTAAATAAATTAATACTTGTTTAGAATAGTGTTTGGTACATGAAAGTATAAACATTTGTTAAATAACAGGAAAATAAAATAAATTATTTGTGAATCCATAAATATGGATTCAAAGGACAGAAAGCAATTTATGATGGCAAAACAGACTTCAAACAGAAAGGAGCAAATATACTAATTTTGTCAATATGTGTCATCAGTCCAGTCGAATTACTGAGACAGATTACGCAAGGAACCAGGCTTTATCTTAATGTTCTGTATTTAACCAATTCTAGCCTGGTCTTGAGATACTTAATTACCGAAGAAACAAAATGAAAACAGACTCATAGATACAGAGAACAAATTGGTGACTGCTAAATGGGAGGGGAATTGAGGGGTTGGATGGAAAAGGTGAAGGGATTATGAAGTACAAATTGGTATAGTTACAAAACAGTCATGGGGATATTAAGTACAGCATAGAGAATATAGTCAATAATATTGTAATCGCCATGTATAGTGCCAGGTGGGTACTACAGTTATCCCGGAGATCACTTCATAAATTATGTAAATGTCCAACCACTATGCTGCATACCTGAAACTAAACTAAACTAAACTAAACTAAACTAAACTAAACTAAACTAAACTAAACTAAACTAAACTAAACTAAACTAAACACTAAACTAAATCTATGTGTTGAATCCACAGTTTATAAAATGGAAGTGTGAGAATTTACCCTTAGTCTGGGATATACTGTACCTGACTATTCAGCTTTATAGTCATTTGCATCCTTTATGTATTATTTAGCTATTATTTAAGACACTTTGTTGTATAGTCTAAAAAAAGGAAAGAGTTAGAAGTTAAATGTTTGGACTAAGGATAAAGGACTCATTTTCCCTTGGAGGTGGGGCCATAATGAGATGAAAAGGACAGCTCTAAGTTATAAAGCTGGAAACAGAAAAAGGCAGAAAGAAAGGACAATATGAAAGGAGGGACAAGGATGAGAAAATGTCAGCTTCATGAAATGAGGCTACTACCATATTTGTAACTTGTGAATAAATGATACAATGTCATCAAAACTTATTAACAGGGAACAAATGCATCTCAAATATAAAGTTACATATTTGAAAGTATAAAATTAATGAAAATAAAAACTGTTTGAAACTTTATCTTTCCTATTTAAAAACTTCTTCTAAGACAAAATTAAAAAAAAAATGTCTGGAGTTGCAAAGATAAATTACCAAAAATTAGCAATTATAATTTTTTATTTTTCTATCAACATTTAGAAAAAAGTGTAGCTACTTTTCTATGATCATTAAAAAATATTAATTTAGAAACCTGTAAGACAGCTAACCATATTAAAAATTATTTTCACAGACTCATTTCATAAATTTAATACCCAGAAATTTTTAAACATTTCAGCAAATGTTCTCTAGGTGATCATAATGAAATGTTAAGCTATGAAAAAATAAATATATTTGACTTTTTTTTTTAAAACAAATACATCGTTTATAATAAAATTCCACGGACAGTAATTCAAG
Organism: Pteropus alecto; assembly: GCF_000325575.1. Classification (NCBI taxonomy): domain Eukaryota; kingdom Metazoa; phylum Chordata; class Mammalia; order Chiroptera; family Pteropodidae; genus Pteropus; species Pteropus alecto. The sequence continues at coordinate 22,198,611 of NW_006494614.1, read as the reverse complement.
GAATATAATTAGTTTGCTATGAAATAGATCCTTTGAATCCTTGTTTAATAAAAAGTATTACTACTGATAGTTTTAATCTACACAAAAGGAACTGAAAAATTTTCAAGTTTATTATGCTAAAAATATGTGCTGAAGTGTTAAGCTTCTCTAAATTTTAGCATTATACCTCTAAAAGTCCTAACTTCTGCCAAAAGAAAAGTATACTTCAACTAAGCAAGAAATTTCCATTACTCCTATATTAAGAAGCCACACCCCATTCCACTAATGACAGGAAAACATTTCGATTCAATTCTCTAACACTATTCAGCCTGAAGCAAAGTTTAAAAAAAAAAAAAAGATACAAAAATAAAACACAGATCACATTTTCAGAGAAGAAAGGAAACTTTTGCTAAATAAGTAGCAATTGTGCTGAAGAATTTATATGCTAGGCACGACTGAATGTAAAGACCGAATGTAAAAACACCAGGGCAGTCAACCATAGCATTGGCACTTTGAGTATGATTAACAGAATGAACTTTCAAAGGTCAATTAAATGTCAACACACTTCTAAGAGATATTCTTAAGTCTGGTCAATGTATAATAGCACCTCATAACTTAGGGATACCTTCTTAATTCAAGTGTAATATGCATGTGATATATACACATACATATACAGACTTAAAACATGTCGCCAGATTACTAGAAAGTCATCTAGCATCTATCCTAGAGATTTGACTATTAAATGTTTTTCAAGTTATGAAATGATTAAAAATATAACTATTTATCATATAGCACTATCCAATGAAGATGAAATGCAAAGTACATTATAAATGTTAAGACTAAGGTTTATCTGATAGCTGTCCCTATCTATTCCATCAAAGGAAGTCATTCACAAAGACAACCCTTTATTGTCCCTAATACACCATCCTACTACCTAATACATCCTTCAATAATCTTCCCAGAATGCTGTGGTTAAAAAGCTTACCGAGAAAGGTACATAGCATTCAAAAACTGCCAAGTTTTGCATTAGCAATCTGTAGGATAGACCAAGTCCTAAAGGCAGTGAGTACCCATTCCTGGCATTTTCATCTAAGAACTCAGTAAGAGCCCTAATCCCATCCCACATAAGTAAGGCTAAGTTGTCCTAGAACCTCAGCATGAGAAGGGGCCATCAACATCATCTGGCCCAAACCTCTCCACATTCACAGCTCAAGAAATATAGAACCACAAAGGCAGAGCAACCACTCTTGGCTCTCTCAGCTCCTTAGTAGATGTCAACTATTTAAAACTTAGTCCAGTGCTTTCTGATGTGCATCAAATCTAGTATATACTTTCCCTCCATTAGGACTTTAAGACCAGGTTATAATTGACCAAACAGCTGTGGTTACCATTGGAATTCAGAGGAAGATGAGATCTTTAAGGTGTTAAAAGGATCTAGGAAGGCTCCAAGGAGGAGCTGGAAATTGAAGAATGGGTAGAATCTGGGTGTTCTGAGAGGAGGCTCACTAATGAGGGAAGCAATATGGGCTAAAGCACTGTGGTGAGTGAGTCGACCATGTTCCAGGAGCTATGAAGAGAAAGCTTTTAGAGTAGGATGAGACCCTGGTTTCAAGACCAATTTATAAGCCAGGCAGAGGAGGTTCAATTTGATTGGGGCACAAATAGAGAATAATTAAGGGATTTTGATTTTAGAAAACTTATGTGAAGACAGCAAAGACTAGTGTAGCAATAGGGTTGCAAGAGAGAATGATGGTAGAGAAAGATTTGAGGTGCCTCATAGGGGTCTAGCTAGTAATATTAATAGTATTTTACAGGGTTATTATAAGGAACATATGAACTATTGAAAGAAAAAAGCACTTCATAAAGTGTAAAAGCTCTAGAATGTAAAGATATTTTTAAACGAGAGGAAGGCAAAGTCTCTCTGATCATATCCCCATGTCACAATGACACACTTCTCTGAAGGCAAATCTGGAGTCGAATTGTGGATCTATTCCGATGGGGTCAGAGATAGAAATCAACTTTTCTTCAATAATTCCAAAACCTAGATCCCAAGAGGAGAGACAGCTGCCACCCTAAGCACCTGCAAGGTTAAGGGTCACTGATACTAAAATCCAAAACCAGGATTAAAATTTTATAGCAGACTACATAGTATTTCTCAAAGTGAGTCAAAAAAGTATATAAAGAGATAAATAAGGTGGTACAAAAAGGGAGGAGGGTAGAGGAGACAGCAGCTAAGCCAGGGAGATACACAAGGAAATCCAGGTTATTAGCTGGCACTGTGGTCTGCATACTTCTCCTGTTTCTTTCCCTCTGCTTAACAGTTACTATTTAGTGATGTGAACTTCCCTTGTGTCTAGAGCTACTTATCTTCTCCTGCAGTCTTCCTCTCTTGTCCCTCTTCTACAGCAAGACTCCTGGGCTAAAAAAGAAAATGTTAAAAGTTACTATAATAAATTAAAAGCTACATATATGGAGTACATACTGAGTGACAGTTATTATCTGTCACTAACTTTTATCTTATGTAATTTATAACCTTAATACTCAAAACAACTCCTATGAGGCAGGTACTATTATCCTCATTTTTTAAGGAAACTAAAGCTTAAAGTGTCAAGGATTCAGCTCAAGGTCACCTAGGCAGCAAAATGGCAAAGCTAGGATTTAAATCAGGTGTGCTGTCACCTCGGCCTAAGTTTTAATCTCTCTCCTAAACTCTTACGTTTTATTTTTTCAATATGAAAATCCTCATTTATATATCAGAGATTTTATGGATAAAGAGGTTATAGGACACATTATATGGGTTTGTAGATGGAAGTTTTGACAGAGGAAGAGGGCCTACATGTAGACACATACTTGCCTGCCAAATTGTCAGATTTAGGACTGAAACTTTCAAATGTGAGTGTTGAACTGTGTTGAGGGGACAGCTTTCCATTCAGCATTCTTGCTGTCTTTCAGGCCTTCTGTCCCTTGGGGTCAATTCCCAATTGTTTGCTTGAAACCTCATCTCCCTAGTTGAAAAGGATGTGGCTGGGATTGTCACTCCCACAAATCACAGACAGGCTGCCCAGGAGGCGGTGGTGGTATCCCATAGCAGGAGCAGTCTCTTGGGTCTTGTGCCCTAAAGCAGCCTTAACTCTGCTTGTAGGTGGTGTCTTGGTTTGCTTGCAGAAGCAGTTCATGAGGAGCTCCCTGGCCACATGGCCCTAAGAAGAGATGAAGCCATAGCATGTCTGGTGCTGGAGGGGAAATGAGCAGACCAGTGAGCATCTGGGGATGCTTTGGTAATGCTCCTAGAGAAAAGCAGCAGTTGCCACTAAACACTGGCAAGAAAAATCTTAACACTAATTCTCAAACTTTAATGTGATAAACTCTCACTTTGGGAGGAGCTTGTTAAGAATACAGATTCTAGGTTCTGGTCACAGAAATTCTGATTCTTTAAGTGTAGGAAGGTACCCAAGTGATGTTATACAAATATTACAGAATATTCTGATACAGGTGGTCTAAGGAACACACTCTCAGATATACTACTCTAACCCCCTACAAAGCTGTCCAACCAGCGAACCTGCTCTGAGGAGAATGCACATTCTACAAAGCCAGCTTGTTTGTTTGTATATCAATGCTATGTTCTAGGTTGAGTGGTCACTTTTGAATAAGGCTGCTAGGCTTTTCAGAAGTTTCCAGACTTACGAATGTTTTGGGACTTATTTTCCTGATGTCTCCAAAGACTATTATTACACAAGTCCCTTAGGAAAACAAAATATCTCATGAATGATGCAGTCCACATAGGCTCTCTCCACACACATAGCACTTGTCTAGAGTGAAGACCTTCTTGGCAAGATGCTATTTCCAGTGCTTATTTTATATTTGGTGTAAGACTGGAGATAATTTTCTCACTGCAGATTTAGTTGATTTCAAAGATACACTTTCCTTCATGCAACTGTACTGAAAGTTTTATTTCATGCTATTTTAAAAATGAATTTAAAAATCACAGTACTCAAGTGAAATATGGTTATGATTAGGCCATTTAATTAGACATTCAATCACAATGCAAACAGCTGCTGATTACTTAAGAAACATACTTTTTCAAAGGTTTGTGTTCTTCAAAGAAAGCTAGGTCATAAAAGGTATTATGTTAAATCAATATGGCTATCTTTCTCCTAGAAATCCTATCACTTGTCTTTGTCTCTTTCCAAATCTGTATCCCTATTTTAAGCTATAAATTTTCAGGCTACATACTGGAATTAAGCTCATTTTTTTTCTGCCAGTTCTTTCCTTGATACCCTCTTTCTTTCCCCTAAAGCATAATAATTCTCTTTATAAAGCTGGCAAAAATTTTTAATTATTATTATCCGAGAACTAGTTACTTTATTCAGGAAATATTTCTTGAGTATCTATATTTATCCACTTACATTTTTTTAAAGTCAACTTTTGTTGTTATAAGCTCCACAAGAAGAGAAACTGCCCAGTGGAGCATCTGACATCTAGAAGGCACCCTCTTGAATGGTGAGAAAACTGGGGGAATTTATCATTGAGAGAACAAAATAATTTCTCCTGTATTCAGTACAGACGAGTATACATTTAATAGTTGAGAAAATTTTGGTTAGGAAGTGTTTTTCACTTTCTATGGAAAAATGCAGGTTATCATGATAACCTAAAGTTAACACTACATTGTATTGCAACACAACCCATGATTAAAATATTTCAATACCATTAACAGACCAAACCTTTAACATTAATAATTTATCAAAATTATACATGCCACTAACACATTCCAACAAAGGAGATTATGTAAGTGAGCCGTCTTGGCGTCAGTGATACTGAACACAGCAGCTATTTTCAATCCTTCATTAAAATTAGATCAAGATGTACTTGCATTATGTGTTACTGTTCCTGTAAGGAAGATTTATATTAGTTTAAGATTTACGTTGGTTGTAAGTGACATTTTCTTTTCTTTCTTTGTCACAAGTTAGAGCCTCCTCCCCCCCAGCCCCCACAAAACTTTTCAGTAGAAAGAAGCAATAAAGAAAACAACTAAAAAACAAAACACCTACCCTGTTTACTCTCTCCTATGTATAATAAAAGCCTCGTTCTCCCCCTAAACCCAGTCCAGAAAGGATGAAGGGATCACTGAAGGCACCTGCCACCTCACGCTCAAGCTTGGTCTCTGTCCCCCGCCCCCCCCCCAGCTCCTATAACTTCAGATAGTGTAGCAAAGCAGACAGTCTTAAGCTTTTTAAAAACAACTAATGAGTGATTTATTTTTCAATGAAAAATCTCTTGAAATATTATTGACTGTTTGAAAACATCAGACTGAAAAGTTACTTCTCAGCAGACTGAAAGGTGAATCCAGGCGCATATAAATATATCCTGGCCTAGAGCTTCACAACTCGTGCACCACGTTGAGGCCCAGGAAAATCTCAAACCGACATGTATTTTAAAAAAGGGAATACATGTAGCTCATGTAGCTGTGTCCTCATGTTATCACCCCTAAGGAGATCTAAGTGGTTAAGTCACTTGTCCAAGGTCAAGCAGAGCCAGTTACAGGCAAGGCTGGTGCGTGACCTTCTAATTCTGCCCCCCACCGCCCCCTCCCGAGCCCTCTCGCACAGGCCCTCGGCGGCCCCGGCTCCTGAGGGGTTCCCACGGATACGGTTCACGCGTCAGTGGCATGTCAGCGCCTCCTAAGCCTTCTCACTTTTATTTGTTCTCCCCGCCTGCTCTAAAAAGTATTAAAGGCTTTCTCCACGCCTTCTCCCCAAGCCCAGGTGCTCCAAACCACTTAAGCCCATCGCGCCCAAAGCCAACTCACCCGCAGCCCCGGGCGCGGGAGCCCTCGGACCAACTCCGGCCCTCCCCGCAGTCCCCGCTGTCCGCGCCGCGGCCCGAGCTGACGACGAGTCCAGAAAGTCACAGGCGGTG